>NW_027256886.1:60263397-60275897 GCF_029215685.1 Pituophis catenifer annectens | reverse complement strand
GGGAGTAAAAAATTTTGAATCCCACCACTGCTTCACTGATATGGCTGAAAGTTTTCCAATGTCCTTGACCAGTGGTGGGTTTCAAATTTTTTTACTACCGGTTCTGTGTGTGTGGCTTGGTGGGCGTGGAATGGCTTCCCCTGACAGGGAAAGGATACTGTAAAAATCTCCATTCCCACTCCACTCCAGGGGAAGGATACTGTAAAATCTCCATTCCCTCCCCAATCCAGGGGAAGGTTATTGCAAAATCCCCATTTCCTCCCAATCAGCTGGAACTTGGGAGGCAGAGAATAAATGGGGGCGGGGCCAATCAGAATTTTTACTACTGGTTTTCCGAACTACTCAAAATTTCCGCTACCGGTTCTCCAGAACTGGTCAGAACCTGCTGAAACTCATCTCTGCCCTTGACCCCTTAAAACTCATACCCATAGTAAAGAGAGTTTTTTTTCTTTGTCCTGAAAATTTCTTTATGAGAAAAATAAAATCTGTCAAAGCATGACACAGGAAAATGCTTCATTTGATTCTCTAATGGGTATTCTTCTTTTTCCTTGGTAAAAAAAAAAAAATGCACAAACTGGAGAGGATATATCATAGAATCACAAATCATGGCATCCACTTGAGATCTCAATTTTGTTTTATGACATTTCAAGTGTGAACGGACCACCCTTCTTTCCCCCAAATTTAACTTTTCAAGTCCTAAAATCACCTGCTGATTGCCCGCTCAACCTACAACAGTTTTCTCATTCTTTATAAAAAACAGGAGCAGCAGTTGTGGGAAGTGTATATTGAAACTGGATTGGTAGGTTGTGCAAAAAGCAAAGTGATTGTTTTGTTCTGTATTATTTTTCTGCAAGTGAGACACATGAAAAGATCCACCCAGGCTCTAATCGAAAAATAGAAATGCTTTATATTGCTCAGTGACAGCATTAGACACAGTGAAACTCTAACCTCCTGTGACTATGTAATATGTGACTGTGAAATATTTTCTTCCAAGTATTCAATGCAAGGAAGACAACATGGTATAAAAAAGGGGATATTCATACTAAAATTGAAACTATATTGCTATAATTAACAGCAAAATCTACTATATAGCGGTATAGTGGTGAAGGCATCAGACTAGAAACTGAGAGACTGTGAATTCTAGTCCCAAAACCAGCTGGGTGATGTTGGGCCAATCACTTTCTCTCAGCCCTAGGAAATAGGCAATGACAAACGTCTTCTGGAAAACCTTGCCAGGAAATCTGTAGGGACTTGTCCAGGGAGTCTCTGAGAATTATACATTATTGAATGGAAGAAAAAAAAAACTTGAAGACTTTTTAGGTTATTGTAAATCATATGAGTTGTTGTTTTTGTTTTTGTCTACATTGTCTACACTGTCTACGTTTTGTCTACATTGACTGCTAGCTGTTTTCAAATCCATACAAGAGCCTGCCACACAAAACAGGGACTGAGCCAAGCTCACTATACTGCAAAGAGATACAGAAAACTCAATTAAAGATAAAATTCTCAATATGTCTCATTTACATCTTTTTCGGAGATACTAAAAGAAACCCATATGTCAAATTCTTCTGTACAAAAGATTCATTCAGATTCTCTCTCTCATGCACAAATACACACATCTTCACACTTTTAAATCGTGGTTTCAACAATTTTGCCTGTTTGTCCTTTTGCGTTTGGCATGGAAAAAATAAACAGACCGTGCAAAACCAAGTATTTCGGGCTACAACTCAGTAAGACAGAAAACCAGGCCAGAGGGAAATGTTTCTTGTACTGAGAAAGAAAAACCTGGCTTAAGTCAAATTAGATATTCTTTCTAGCAACAACCAATCAATGCCTGGGAGTAAACAATAAATCCTGATCACTTGCTGACTGATTTAGAGGTAGAAAACAACTGCAATTTTAAAAGCAAAGACTAGGAAACAGTGTAACTAGTAAGTCAATGACCCATTAATGCACCACAAAAGTTATTCTGCACTTCTTCATACCACATTTATTTTATAAGGTACTTTATTTAAGCAGATCTTACTATACTGTCTTTAAACTATTTAATTCACTTTGTTTCCAAATAAGTGTTGCTATGTTATTAAGAAGTAACCTCTAAACTTTTAATAACATTTGTTAATTGTGCAGTTTACTGAAAGGAAACCATTCTGCCTCCTGTTGCACACAAAATTTGTACAGATATGCAATTATTTTATTCAAAGTTACTTTTGAAAAGCTTTCCGAAATAGAAATATTTACTGTGGAACTATTCCACTGTTTTTCACAGAGAAAACAGCTTTAATTTTTTAAATCATGTATGGGACAAAAAAAAGATTTGTTTCTTTCCATTTAAACCTATAGTATATAGTACTATATTTAAAATTAAAACTCTTGTTCTGCTACCCATTTCTATTGGCTGTGAGGTAAGACTGAACTTTACATGCATCCATCATTGAAAGTCCAATTCTAAAAATGCAAATGAGAGGATCATTGCAGCATTCTGATGCAAATTTACTTAGTGTGAAGCAGAATGTATTGCTAGTCTTCCAATCCATATTTTCCTACCCATTATGACCTTTGCAACTGAAAAATATCAAATAAAAATTTAAATAAACCATATTAGAAAAATGTGTCAACCCCCCCACCCCCAAATTTGGGAAAAATTGCTTATTAAAATTTGTACATTGAAAGAAATGTATCATTTTACTTGTAGCCTTTTTAAAAAATAAATACAAATTTATGCAACAAAAACTAAACTTTAGGATGAGAATAAGAAACCAAATGAGGTATAATTGAAACATTTTAATTCTCATTCTAAAAACCTCATTCTAATTAGAGAAGGTAGTGCCTGTTATTAACAAATATCTGTTAAATTGGAAAGTGTTACGTACTGTGATTTGCATAATGTCATTCTTCCATTTGCATCGTTTAACATCTTTTTGTTAAAGATGCCATTATATAAATGATGGCAATTAGTGCCAAAAAATAGATCCAATACATAAAGCTTCAATATAAAACTAAACAATGGAATAAATAGATAAGAAAAGCTGCTTAGCATATTATATATTTCAAAAATATAGCCGTAAATGCAACTAAAACAATAATTTCACAGTTCAAACTGAAATTGCGCTATTTTCAATCTGAGGTACCTACTTGAAGGCATAGTAAGATTTGTTAGGAATAATATACTTGTGGGCCTCTTGTAATAGATAAAAAAACTAGATAGACCACCTAGTCCCATGATGGCGAACCTATGGCACACGTGCCAGAGGTGGCACACAGCGCCCTCTCTGATGGCATGTGAGCCGTCGCCCCAATTCATCACTGACCTAGTCAGTCTTTAAGGAAGGGATAAATTAAGTGTTCTCTCTCTGTACATCAAGCAATGGAGCAAAAAAAGGAGATGCTCCATTGATTCTATATGTCCATCTAAACAAGGACAGATTTGTTCTGTTATAGGGATTTCTTTTAAGTGTCCCTTATGAATGGCGGTAGGTAAGGTATCAAATCTGACTAATGAGGAAATTTTATGCCCTTTTAGAACTTACAATAATTTGTACTTGGATAAGCTGTACATTAGACAATAGAGATACAGGTACTTGGCCCACTAAATAAGATTTTATAACTAAAATCTGATTTTGTTCTTTGTCAACATCCGATGGTCATTGCTTTAACAAGTTTGTAACTACACTAACAATAACTAATTCTTGGAGTTAGAATCCAAATAATAAAGTTTTATTTAGACTTTCTCCTCTAATAGGGTTGTTAATTATGCAGGAGTTCATATTACTACACTGGAATAATAAAGGCATCTCTAGGAATGAATGTAAGAATCCACTACTGTATACGTAATTAGTTCCCATTCGAAATGCCACCGAAGGCAGACTTTGGAACTAAAAAAACCTAGTCCTTTTAAAATGTATTTAGATGGGTTCAAAGTAGGAAACTTCATGATTAACCACATTAAAGTTAAATTGAAGGTTTTTAAGAGAATGTTAGAAATGGTAGAGATATATAGTACATAGAAATAATTATGCACAGTTGCATACCTAAAGCAGGAGTATGTAAATTAAGATAGATGGATAGATGATAGACAGACAGACAGATGATAGTCTGATAATTTTAAAAAATCATAAACTTTAAACACTAACTACCGGTATATTTTTGCTTATAAAGAATTTTCACCTTACTTTTTAGTGCTTAGAAACAACTTGTCACTTTATATTTAGGGGAGCGAAAGACAGTATAATAAATAGAAAGTAATAAAGTTGTAAGTCAGGGGTGTCAAACTTTCGTTGAGGGCCACATCAGGGTTGTGTTTCAGGGCGGGGTGGACGTGTCCAGGATGGGTGTGGCCAGCTCGATGACATTCATGTCAGGGGCACCTATGGTGGCCTGAGTGCTCTGCCAGCGAAAACAGGCTCCCGAGCCCCGTTTTCGGTTGCGACAGCCTTCTGCAACCCTCTGACTCAAGCTCCATTTTCGCTGGCCCGGTCCTTCACTGTTTCCAGGGCAGCCCCGCAGACTGGATCTAAGCACCCCGGGCTTTGAGTTTGACACCCCTGTTGTAAGTTGAAAACAAATTTGTTAGTATTACAGCTACTGTATATCCGCATGAAGCAATACTTACCCAAAACATATGAAAAAAGTTTTTCAAAAGATTAGCTAAAAATAATACAATTTTTTTAGAAAGATTAAAAGCATAAGTGCAACATACAACTTTGTTAGACTCCCTAAATAACAAAAACATTTCTGTATGAAAGCTAAATCTAGCCAAATATCTTCAACTAAATACTTTAAACTTTGCTCTATTTTGCTTTAAAAAAACTGGGATCAGAAGTTAATTGAAGTGTTGGCCAGTTTGGTGCAAAAATATGATCAAGAAATCAGCTCATGTTTCCAGAGCCACTTGATGAGTGGTGGCCTAGAAACAGAAAAAAAATGAATCAAATAAAAATAAATTAAATGTAGCCTTTAAATCAATACAAGCAACATATAATCCCTTAGCTCTTTTATAACCATATTTTGCTATCAGGAAAGGTAGAATAAAATTATTGTCACTAGGGAATTACCCTCACCTAAATCTGTCTTTCCTAAAACTAGTATATCCTTTGCTTTGATCCATATTAATGGGTTGATAAATCCACAATAGTTCACTTTAATAATATGAAAAATTCATACTATAAAGTTTGGTGGATTATAAGAAAACCTATAATGGATAGCTCTCAGAATAGGTTCTTGGTTCTTTTGTATATATTGCACTAATCAATATATAACATTAATAAGTGTCAATTATAAATTAATATGTTACAAAAATGCCGTTAAAACAAGATTAACCATTTTGTTGTTTTAACCAATTAATAAGACAATAGACCGTCCGTACTCGGCAAATGTCTGATTTTCTTTTAAAGGTTGAAAATATTCTTAACAACTATAAAACAAAGTTTCTTTTAAAATTAAAAATACGAAAAACACCTAGGTTTTTTCTCATAACATTATGAATCTGTAAAACCCTTTGAAATATATCTTAAAATAATTTAAATCAATGGTTATAATTTATGAAAAAAATTACCCCACCTATCAAGAAAGAATGTTTGGGGCTGCAAGTAAATAGATACTTTTCCATTAGGAAATTAACACTTTCCCCTTTGCTATTGTTTGTTTTAATTCTATTGATAGTCTTATGTACTTTAAGTAAGATTATCATTTTTGTAGTTGTGTTTTGTAAAGTGCCTCAATAACCTTTGTTATTGAAGGCCAGACATGTACACATCAATATGATAGATAATACTGTACATCTATCCCAAAGGTGCTTTTTCAGGAGGCAACTGGACTTTCCTGGGTTTTTTTGAAGACGTTTCGCTTGTCATCCATGAAGCTTTTTCAGCTCTGACAGGATAGTGGGGAATGGAAGACTTTTAGCTATACAATTTGGGATGAACACCCTTTGAATGGTGTGGGAGTAGGAACAGATTTCTAGAGAAAAAAATTGCAGACTACAGGAACCAGGAGCACTATTCAGGTGACCCTGAGGACACAGATAAACCTCCAAGTTCTTCAATAACCCTCTAAAAGGATGCAAATGGCAGCTGTCTGCAAGGAATATAAATCCTTCCATTCACCACTATCCTATCAGAGCTGAAGAAGCTTCTTGGATGAGAAGTGAAACATCTTCAAAGAAAAAACAGGAAAGTCCAGTTGCCTCCTGAAAAAGCACCTTTGGGATAGCCATTAGATAGCAACAAAAAATGTATATATCTCTTTGCTTCGATGGGGTAGTCACTTAGAAGGCCTTAGCCTAGATCTAATAGATTTACCTTATATGATGTATGGCCTTTATAAGTATTTCCTACTGGGAATCTTCAAGGAAGACATCCATTTATTTGTTAGCTATTAGCTCCCATAAAGAAAACATTGACCATCTGGTTAATAGTTATAATGACTATTAATAATATTAACATAACATTAATATTTAAATATATCTGCTTTGTACAATTGCAGTTGTGACCTTGGCTTTGCTGCTGTTTAATAATCTACAGGTTATTAAAATAGATTTGAAGATTCTGCTGTTTTAAAGCCCATGTGTCCTTTGTTATTGCTACCAAGAAACATAAAATTAGGCCTATCAAACCTGAATGACTATTAAATGGCAGCAGATATTATAAGCAACATTAATTGTTTTGCTCCCCTCTAGTGGTTATCCAGGAGTCTTCAGCTCAGATAGATAATCTGGCAAGTTAAATAATTTTTAAAGAATATTTTAACATCATAATTTAGTTGCTAGATGTTTAGTTCTAAAACTGAGCCCAGGTCTGAACAAATTAGCAGATTACTTTATTTAAAATAGTTTTTAAAAAGAATACATAAACTTAAAAAAAAGTTTTTAAGTTATCATAAACTTAAAAAAAATCCAACCAAACAATTGGACTATGAGACTCTTTAATATTCCCCGGTGATCCTCTATTAAAAATTCAATTTACAGCTATAGACACATATAACCCAACGTGTTAACCAGGTGTTCCAGTATTATTGTTTGAAATTCAAGCTGAGTTTAAATCAAATGAAGAAAAGCCAAAAGTTCAAGTAAAATCCACACATTGCTTTTTACTCTATGTAGGTAAGAAACATTTGTTGTAGATTTAATGGCAAAAAAATTCAGGTAACCTTTAGGCCACAGTGCCAAAAGTTTCTTATTTCTTGCCTAGATTCTCACAGTTTATTGGCATTTCCTGTACTTAACTAAAATAAAAAAGTAGAATAAATCTAAGAATTTCTGGCTTAATTTAAGTAGCATCCTGGACACTCTAGCTGAATTTGACAATTGAGTGTTGTCATGGGATATTAAAATCCTGCAGAGGGCCCATTTAAACTATTATTTCATAGCCTGTCCCTTAATCACTTCCATCCTAGTACTGCTCACTCTTTGCCAACATGTGTCTCTTTTATTTAATAGTCCAGTGACAACAAATTTATGTTGCTAAGCTCCAAAAAGTAAACCTTACCAAAATACCTCCCCAAACTGCCTTTACAGACGTCCACCAAGGTAATATGGAATTCAGTTGTCTTTACTTGTCCATAATTACTTCCAGATTTTGGCTGCCTAGCTTTGTCCTTTGGTCATTTTCCCACTCTAGCTCAGACCAGAAATCCTGATATTTCTTTGCATTGTTTTAAAATTCAGGCTTTGTTGCAACCCATTCCCTTCACTTTTGCTTTTGCTGACCTTGCTACACTAAAGTGATATGGCTCTTTCTCTCCTTGTTGACAACTTGGCCTAAATTATGACATACTTGTTTTGCTTGTTTTTATTTTCTGTACATTGATGGATGGATGGATGGATAGATGATAGATAGATAGATAGATAGATAGATAGATAGATAGATAGATAGATAGATAGATAATATCACTCCCCCACAAATTGGCTCAACATCTGTTTCTGTTGTGTTTTACATGTACAATTACCGTATTTTTCAGAGTATAAAATGCTCCAGACTATAATCCAGTATTCATCTAACCCACTTGCGGTGCCCATTTGTTGTGGCCCGTTCACTGCAGTCCGTTCACCACAGTCCATTTGTCAATGCCACCATGCATTTTCCCATTTGTCGTGGCCCGTTTCTGCAGCCCATTCGCCGCTGCCAGTGCCCATTTGCCAGCACCCATTTGCCATGGGCTGTACACCACCACCACGTGTTTGGCACAGCCCGTTTGCCGCCACCGTAGCCCATTCGGTGCATCCCGTTTGCCACCATGCTGGCCTTTTCAGCATAGCCCATCCAGTGTAGCCCGTTCGCCACTGCCTGTTTGGCACAGCCTGTTTGCCACCACCGTGGCCTGTTCACCACAGCCACTGCGGCCCATTCTAGAACAGCTGATTGGCACCGCACCAACCGCCCTCCCCCACCGCAACATTCGCTGTAAGTGGCACCAAAATTTTCACCCACTTTTTTTGGGGGGGAGTGCATCATATACTCTGAAAAATATGGTAATATACACCTTAGTTTCTTCAACCATAATAATAATTAATTTTAAAACATCAGTAAAAATTAGTACTGTTTTCACCATCCTACTTGTTTTTACAATAACTACACTTTTATGCTGAAATATTATTCTAATAAAAATGCTATATAATAAACTGCAAACTTCCTGTGCAGTTATGTTTTCACAGTTCTAGACAGATACAAGTCTTTGCTGTATTATGAATCCATTGGGGTTTCCTCCCCCTGTTGTCTGATTGTTTCCAAGGCGCATCTCATGGGAATCATGATGAGGGAATGAAATAGATCTTGAAGAGTTAGCTCAGTGTGGAGAACAAGCCCTACACCATCAGCAGTTATGCCTTCTCATTCATGTGATATCCTGCCATTATAGGGAGCTAGCCAAAGAAGGACCTGTAATCTCTTCACAATGTATGGAGTTGTTCACAACACTCAGGGGCTGTATACCAGTCAGAAAAAGGGCAGTTTGGTTCTGGTAAGCGTCAAAAGTGTTCTGGAAAAAATCTGGAATATCCAGGAATACAATATATCTGTAAGATGGTACCCAAGGAAGAGCTGCCAAAGGCAGCAGCAGACATGGGAGAAAGAGCAAACAAATAAAGTGCCATGGCAAGGCAAGAGTCTGGATGGGATGCACTATCGACATTGAGTGGCTAACATTGGGAATCCTACCAATGTCTGGGAAAAACTGGCCTTGGTAGCAATGAGGCACTGATCATAGCAACACACACTAAGCACCTGATCCATAGAAGCTGAGGTCTACCACAATAGATAGGACCTGATGTACAAACTATGCAGCAGGCATCAGAGACAGCCCAACACATAGTGGCAGTTTGTAAAGTGCAAGCAGGAACAGCATACACTTAAAAGCATGACCAAGTATCTGACATTGTGTACGGGAACATCTGCACAGAATATGGATTAGATCTTTCCAAATCTAGATTCCACAAAAAGTTCTAGAGAGTAGCAGGGTTACGATCCTGAGAATTCTCAGAGCCAAATGAACAGGCAGATACAGGTTAATCAAATATCATAGTAGTAGACAAGGACCAGAAGACTGCAGACTGATAGATGTAATGATGCCCACTGTCAGCAACATCAGGAAGAAGGAGTATGAAAGGCTGGAGAAGTACCAGGGCCTGAAGCAAGAACTAGAGAGAACATAGGAAAATAAAGATCAAAGTGGCCTCAATGCTAATAAGAGCACTCAGCTATGACTCCTAAACTGAGAAAGTGGCTCCAACAGATACCAGGAATAACAACATCAACGTCCAGTATTATATGCAGTATTAAGACAAATAAGACACTGTAGAGAACCCTCAAACTCCCTGTTCTGACCCAGTCTTAGCAGAAGCAAGAAACAGACTCCTTCTCACAAAAAAACCCCTCTTTATTTATCTCTTGTGAATTAATTGCAGTCCAGGCAATAGTCCTTCAAGGAGTTAACTGCAGTAACAGACCTTATCAGTTCCTTGCGATAATTGCAAGGCCGTGAGCTCCCAGCCGAAAGGTTGCAAATTAAGTTCTGGCAAGCAGTCTTTGTGCACAAAACACAATGAGCAAAATCTTCAGAAATATGAATAGCCGCCCTGAGTCTTCGGAGAGGGGCGGCATACAAATTGAATTAATAAAATAAATAAATAATGAACTGTTGTTTCCTACGACAACCACTCCCCTTTCCTTCTATGTATTCCCCAGCCAGGGAGGGGCTATTCAGTGTCCATATGTGCTTTGTTTCTGAGTCAACTCCTTGTGCTCCGTTGTTCACCTCTCCTAACTGCTCTATGCATACGTGCATCTGGAACAGGCCCCAGCTGTTCTTCTTCACTCATATCAGCCGCCAAAGGCCGTCGCCTTTCTAGTAGCTGGGAAATGCGAGACGGTCCTGGCTCTATCTCTGTGTCTGGCGCAGAGCATCCATCAGAACCTTCCCCAGACTCCAGAACTGGCTCAAGTTCCTCCCCAACCTCCTCATTGTCCGAGTCTGCCAGCAGCTCTGCTGGCAGCTGGAGGGCTACAATACTCCCAGGGTCTGGGTGACCTAAGATTAAGAAAGACATGTACTATCCATAGGTGTGAGAAAGCATTATTTGTATTGAAATTGGTTATTGTTGTTACATGTATGTATATTGTGTGTGTGTGTTTGTAGCTACATATATGTATATTTAATTATGTGTGTGTGTGTATGGTTTTACAGTCACAAGGTTTCACACAAGTTTTTTCATAATTGACAAATAATTAATATTTGCATGTATTAAAATTGTATATACCATAATAGATAGATATGCCAACAAAAATAATGCCAATATTGAAGCATGTATTACGAAGGATGTTTCTCTTGCCATTGGATAATTACAGCTACAACTATGAGGCATATTTTTATACAGAAAAAAGTGAAATGTGATCCTTTGAATAATGCCTTAAACTATTACTTGGCTGTTACTTTATATATTAGTTAATTGGCAATTGAAAGTAACTCAGCAGGTCTCAAATAATGATCAGTGGAAGAAACAAACAAAATAAACACATTTATAGGAGCAGAACCAGAAAGGTCCTCTGTGCTTGTATTTTGTGGGCATTTAAGGTGTATCGGAACTATGGATGTTCATTCTATTTCACTATCTCCAAATTTCAATTTTATAACCCCAAAATTCAGGACTAGGATTAAAATTTGCATTAATGTCTGAATCAGTGTGTGTGTGCGTGTGTCTGTCTGTCTGTCTGTCTGTCTTTCTCTTCCTCCCTCCCTCTCTCTCTGCCTTCTTTTCCCCCTCCTACCCTCCTGAATCCTTCAATTATTCCTCCAGTTTTCTTCTTGCAGTACAGTGAACAACTAATTCACTCCCCACTCTTTTAATTTCTTTGTGTATGTGTGTGCATATTGGATCTGGAAGGAAATAATTGAACCTTCCCTTATTATAAATTTTGGACCCACATTGGACCAAATTACAACAAATGAAAACAGCAGATATCCTGTAAACCATGGTTTATTAGAGATATTGTCAACTATTTTAAAGGTCTGGAACCACAGAAAATGCATTTTGTGATGTTTGGCTAGAAATAGAAAGATTATTATGCATAATGGACAGGATTATTTGCTTTTTGTATCTTTTTTATTTGGCGGGGGGAATAGGGGTGTATTTACTTTTCTTAAAATATTGGAAATGTGCTACAATATTCACCAATTCTACCACATACTGTAAATTGAGCATTAAATGACATTCTGGGACACATTTACATCAAATTGCCTACCTGAATTTAATGGCTAAAGCATATGTGAACCTGACAATTACATCCTATTTGAAATTACATTTTTGAAAACCCCAGGTTAGTATCTTTCTTTCTTTCTTTCTTTCTTTCTTTCTTTCTTTCTTTCTTTCTTTCTTTCTTTCTTTCTTTCTTTCTCTTTTTCTCTCTTTCTCTCTCTCTCTCTCTCTCTCTCTTACTCACTCTCTCTTTCTCCCTCCCCCCTCTCTTTTTCTTTTTCTTTTTTATATAAGTTATTTGAATGTTTTTTTCCAAGTCGGCCCTTTATCACTTTGCAGCTTTTGTACTGTCATCCCCTTCCTGAAAGGAGGTTGAAGGAACTGAAAAAAAATACTGTAAAGGAGAACAGAGTGCTACCATTTTTCTTTAAAATATATTAACTTTATTTCTGCAGGTAAGAAAGAGTGTCCGTGTACAATCTGAAACTATATGTAGATTTTGTTGTGTAATGCAAGGGGCAATGAGTTTGGTATGGTAGGAATAACCATGTTTTATCAAACAATCTTTTAGAAAGTTAGTCAAATATTGGAGTCCTTTCAGAACCTGCCTTTTTAAATGAGCCTTTTTTTTCTCACCAAGGAGTAAAATATTCTGGATTAAGTGTTGTTGTTTTAAAAATTATTAGATAACGAGTAGATGATAAATGATGATAGATAGATAGATAGATAGATAGATAGATAGATAGATAGATAGATAGATAGACAGAGACAGACAGACAGACAGACAGACAGATATAGATGAAAGAGAGAGAGA
>NW_027256886.1:60060897-60260897 GCF_029215685.1 Pituophis catenifer annectens | reverse complement strand
CCATTCCTCTCCATACCAAGAAATATATATAAACAAGTTGGTTCTGTTTTTGGTATGGTGGTAGGGAGGCATTGTTTTTTGTTTTTTTGTTTTTTTCATATTTGACCAATCTCATACTCTTCAGATGTGATTTTGCTGTTGTTATTTTATCACTATTAATTAAAATTTAGTATATTGATATTTCAAGAATACAATTATTTGACTTTTTCATCCTGAGTATAATGTTGGGAAACATAAACTATTGCAGACTGTATCAAAATATTTGTTGTACAATGAAAGTTGTAATCTGGAACTGATTACGTAGTATTGAAGTCTCCCTTGTATAATTCCTTATATATATGCACATAGACGTGTATGTGTATCAGTGGTGGGATTCAGCCACTTCGTACCACTTCGGGAGAAGCGGTTGTTAACTTTCTGAGCAGTTTGGCAAACTGGTTGTTGGAAGAAATCATTAGGGCAGAGAACCAGTTGTTAAATTATTTGAATCCCACTACTGGTGTGTGTGTATCATGTTAGTAAAAGGAGAAAAAATAGATAAGTATATTTAACAAGCACTAAGATACCAAAAATATTTTTATTAAAGGAAAAAGAACTATTGACTTTCTCCTTTTGTACATATTTTATCATATTGTAGACATTTATGCCGCTTATAAACTTGATTGTAAGAGATTACGTCTGGCATGTTGTGTTAATGTGTTTTATGTGTGGGAATAATTCTTGCTTAATTTTAAACTTCTTTTGCTTTTGCTATTGCTGCATATTCTCCAGGTTTAAGATCCCAACCAGATATTGTCAGAATTGTATCTTTCTTCCAGCTTTAAACAAAGTCTTCAGATGTCTTCTGACCATAATTTTCAGAATACCTGCCAGAATGTTGGAAGCATGATTGGGAAATATGAGAATTTAGAATTATAATCACACCTGTAAATTCCACAGGTGGTATAATCACATCTGTAAATTCCACAATTTGTCTTATATAGGATGGAATGGGGAAACTTCTACTGAAGTGCACATTCCCATAGTAAAAGTTACTTCAGAGAGCTTACTTTAATATTTATCATTCAGATGCAGAATGTTTAAAAACTGAAACTTGAAAAACATTTGAATTGGGTGGCTAATAAATTTAAATAAATAAGATGTGAGGCTGCAAATAAATGATTTTTGTCAATTTCCATTACTTAATTCTATCACAGTTTTTGACAAACCAGATTACAAACTAAAATCCTCATTTTTTATTCTCTTATATTGTGATCTGAAACTGGAAATCTTATTGTTTCTGTGCCTTATTATCTTCAATCACTGCCAGCCCTATTGATTCTGCTGATTTTAGGAAATATAGTACCTTATGCCATTACCATTAACCAAGGTTGCTGAGACTATTTAGGAACTGCAGGTTGTGTCTTCTGTATACATTTTCAAGCACTGCATGAGGATGTCAAGAGAGATGATAGATGGAAGACTTTAACAATTTCAATGCAGATATATAGAGTACATGTTAAATATAAATATAAGTCTTAAGTGCTGCTCCCAGATTTTGAAATCATGAAGAATATAGTATTCTAAACTGAACTAATTAAATAAATAGTTTTTCAATATTCACCTAAATGATTTCCCAATTTCCAGCTAAAAACACTAGATAAATTGGCTTCATTATCAAAACAAAATACAAACGTTGAATGTTTCCTTTTGTATTCTAAGTACTAGATGTCTGCCGGTAAATAAAATTCTGTTTAGTATACATCGATGTGATGTTTAAAGTACTTTATTATCTTTAAGACAGCCTCTACTGCTATGAACCTGCCTAGTAGGTTAGTAAGATAAATTCTTTTAATGTTTGTTAGAAGTTTGACCATTGATTATGCTAAGGACTTCTGTTGTGGAGCTCTCAGACTATGGAGTGTATTTCCTAAGAAGCAATGTTTCACTACATTCTTCCAGGATTTAGAAAAATGGTAAAAATACACCTATTTCATGAAACTTCTAAATTATTAATCAATAATGTATTAATTTTGATTTAAACTATAATAACTTTATTTATTTTTATTCTTTTTACTGCTGTAAACCCTCTTAACTTTGGAGGTTGGGAATAAACAAAAATACAGGATCAAAATTTAAGTCAATTAAAAATTTCATTTTCTATCTCTTACACTTCAAGACTGTTAGAGATACTACATTAAATTAATCACAGTAGCTCTAAAAATTATCCTGATCCACTGCCAACTTAGCAATGGAAGAAAAGAGTGGAGAGGAGAGGCGAATAATAGAATAACACCAGAATAACAGAGTTGGAAGAGACCACTTGGAAATCTTTTAGTCCAATCGTAATTTTAATCCTGTTCAAGCAGGAAATCAGATGGATTTGTAACTGGCTGACAAACCACATTCAATGTGTAGTCCTGAATGGAACTACATCTGCATGGAAGGAAGGAAGCAGTGTTGTACTCCAAGGTTCCATCTTAGGCCCAGTACTCTTCAATATCTTTATAAATGATCTAGATGGGGAAATAGAAGAGAACTTATCAAATTTGCAGATGACACTCTGCTGGCAGAAATAGCCAGCACCCCAGTTGATAGGCTCAAGAGCCAGATGGATCTTGACAGACTTGCGCACTGGGCCCTAACCAACAAAATTAAATTCAATGTAGAGAAAGGTTTTACACATAGGCAAGAAAATCCAAATGTACAGCTCCAAATTAGGTGAAACCTGGTTCAAAGGCAGTAACTGTGAGAAGGAATTTGGAGACCTAGTGGACAATCATTTAAATATGAGTAAGCAGTATGTAGCAGCAGCCAAAAAGCCAATGCAACTAGTTAATAAAATCAGATTGATTATAGGATTAGGGCTAGGACTAGGATTATTGCTAGAGTTAAATTTAGGGTTATGGTTAGGGCTAGGGTTACGGTTAGGGCTAGGGTTCGGGTTAAGATTAGGGTTAGGGTTAGGGTTAGGGTTAGGACTATTGCTAGGTTTAGGTTTAGATGTTACATTTAGGGTTGGGTTCATCTTCGTCTTTGTGTTTGGGTTAGTGTTAAGGTAAGTGTTAAGGTTAGGGTTAGGATTAGTGGTAGGGCTAGGATTAGGGAAAGGTTTAGGGTTAGGGCTAGTGATAGGGTTAGAGCTAGAGCTAGGGCTAGAGCTAGAAATAGGGCTAGGGCTAGAGTCACAGTTAGGGTTAGGGTTAGAGCAGAGATGAAATCCATCAGGTTCTGACAGGTTCTGGAGAACCGGTAGCGGATATTTTGAGCAGTTCAGAGAACCGGTAGCGGAAATTTTGAGTAGTTTGGAAAACCGGCAAATCCCACCTCTGGCTGGCCCCAGATTTTGCAATATCCTTACCTCAGGAGTGGGGAGGGAATAGGGATTTTGCAGTATCCTTCCCCTGGAGTGTGGTGGGGTTGGAGATTTTGCAGTATCCTTCCCCTGCCATGCCCACCAAGCCATGCCCACAGAACCGGTAGTAAAAAAAAATGGATTTCACCACTGGGTTAGAGTAAGAGTTAAGGTTAGGGTTAAGTTTACAGTTAGGTTTTAGGATTTGTGTTTGTCTTCATGTTCAGTAATGTTAGAGTAAGGGTTACGGTAAGGATTAGGGTTGGTGTTAAGGTTAGGATTAGGACTAGTGGTAGGTCTAGCATTAATTATAGTGTTAATGTTAGGGCTGGAGCTAGGGTTAGGATTAGGTCTAGGTCTAGAATTAGGGTCGGGGTTAAAGTTAGGTTTACAGTTAGGATTAGGTTTAGGGTTACTGCTAGGACTAGGTTTATGGTTAAGGGTTAGTGTTTTGTTAGGAGTTAGCCTTAGGTTTAGGATTAGGGCTATGGTTTGGTCTAGGGTTACCATGTAGCTCAGGCTAGGGTTAAGACTTGAGTTATGGTTAGGGTTTGGGTTAGGGGTACAGCTAGAGTTATTATTATGGTAATCCTAACCCTAACCCTAGCTCAACGCCTTGCCCTAGCTCTAAGCCTGACTGTAATCCAAACCATAACTCAAATGCTAACCTTGACCTTAACCCTAACCCTAACCATAAACTTAAACCTAAACTTAAACCTAGCCATAGCTAGGTTAGCTAAATGAAAGCCTAATCTGAAATATAACACTAGCCCTAAACCTAATCCTAAACCTTTCACTACCCCTATCCTACCCTTACCCGTACCCCTAACCCTAACATTATTAAGCCTAATCATATTTGCAGAAAACAGGATGTTGGCAGTTATGGGACAGATACAGTATATGATTCTAGAGCAATCATTAGATGGTACTATGTAAATATATTGAAATTAAACTTCACCAATTTCTAATCAGAATGTCTTAGATGCCAACTGATGACTATCAGATTTGCAAAGGGGGGCATAGATTATTCAGCCTAATAGTCTGAATGTAGTTAAATAGGATTGCTCATATTTCCGTCTATGTTTAAGGCTAGAAGCATTTTTTTCCCATCTCAAGAGTTAAGGCAATCCTGATACCACTGAATTAGCTTAAACTGACAAAAGAAAGTTCAGGACCGTTTTGGTTGGAAATAAGCAGAAGAGGCCTTCATCCTGCAGTGGATAAGACAATGGCTAAAATGTTGATGTTGATGATGGTGATGGTGATGAAACTTCTCAAAGCTCCATATTTCCAAGAGTCATGAAGCTGTGTTCTGCTTAAAAACTTTTTTCTTAACTTTCCTTGACTTTTTATGAAATGTTTCAGGTGGTTTACCAACAAGCAACAGCATAGTTATGGGCAATCAACCTTGCAGTTTTATTCTAAGAATTGGGATTTAAACGTAACACCTAAAACAATGCATTATAGAGATTCAGGTTCATCAAAACCAACAATTCTGTTTTATAAACATTCAACCAAAAACTCAGTTTCCATTTCGGACAAAACACAATTTAACATCATAGAAAATTGACTTGTATCAATTCCGGCCATTGTTGCATTTGGTTTCTTATTGTTTATGAAGATGGATAATGTGATTTCAATTGGGAGCCTGTCTCAGATCTATGGGGAGAAATCGGGGATCGAATCTAGCACCTTCCGCAATTATTCTTAATGCACTACTAGCAAGATCGATGATAGACTAAATGATACAGTGAGGATCATAAGCGGTTGCATAAAATCTACTCCTACTTGCTGGCTCCCGTCTTGAGCCACATTGCACCACCAGCTCTATGAAGTCAGGAAGCCTTAGTGAAGGAGTACAACAAAATTATGAGAAACCCACTTCTTCCTGTGCACGCTGATCTTTTTCATCTATCAATTGGCAGGCTTAAATCCAGGAAGCCCTCTCAGGCACTTGTTCAACAGCTGTCTAACAACTTTGACATCAACACACAGTGGAAAGTCAAAAGGGCTTCTGAATGCCCAGAGAGAGGCCATTACATAGATGACCCTACATAAAAGGTGCCAGGTTTTGACCTTCCTTGCCAGCATTGGTCAACTCTGAACAGGATCCGTATCCAACATGGTGCCTGCCAGCACTCATTGTTTAAATGGAGTCTTGTCTCTACCTCTCAGTGTGACTGTGGTCCTCCTTGGCAAAATATCTGTCACATTGTGTTCAAATGTCCATGAAGAGCTTACACCAGCCCAGTGTCTGATTTTTTTCAACATAGACCACCCTGTCCTTGAATGGCTGGGTGGACTGAACATTGACATTTGAACCACTATAAGTCCATTATTTGCCATACGTTAAATAAATAAATTCTTAATGCAAAATGAAAGAAAGTGAATTGTTCTCTCTGAATACTCCTGTAAAGTCTAATATTATGTCTGAATGGTCCTGTGAAATTAATATGTTTTATGAAGTTAAACCCTAACTAGAAATTTTTGTCTCTCCTACCAATTTCATTTTGTGTGTGTGTGTATTTTTGTGATTTTACTTAGTGTTTTGTGGTGTTTATTGTTTTTGTGTATTGTCACATTTTCTGAAATGGGTGGCTATATAAATTTGTTAAATAAGTAAATAAGTGATAAGCAAAGTAATATATTTTTTTCTAGAGTAGAAATGGGAAGCAAATGAATTCCACTTCTTAATAATTATTTAATGTGAAAAATATGTCTGGGCATTCCTTTTTCATGTAACCGTGTTTGAAATTAACTCAAATATGTCTAAATGAGTTAACATCTTTTCAAAATATTTTGACGTGCCACACAGAAAGCCAATCTACTTTAATATTTTTAATATATCTTCCATATGAAATAAAGCACAACAGTAATTTCAGACAACTGCTGTATCCATCTTATAATGAGAGGGCATGCAGTAAGAGGGACAAAAGATAAGAAAGAAGAAAGTGTTTCAAATTTATCTGTAAGCACAGATACATTTGTAAAACCCCATATATTCTAAATACAACTATATATAGAACTATAGTTATACAGTTCTAAAAACAACTATATAACTATAGCAATGTATGCTAGGCAACGAGTAGCAGAATTACCACTCTTTTTCTACATATCTTTGCATTTTCTGTATGGGCATGATTGAAATGTCTCTTGCTAATGTTAATGAGCGAATGCAAGTATATTGTTGAGGACATTTTGCCCATTTAGGCAAGGCAGAAGGTTTTTCAATCTCTTTGCCTCCAGTGGACTCAAATCCTGCATTTCAAAAGTACATATTAACATAGATGAGACTCACTGCAGCTTTTCCCCCCTGAAAACAAATCCTTATTTTCTAGCCACTTTTTTTCTACAGATATTTACATTCCAAAACAGCTTTGATTAGCAAACAGCATGTAACTGTTTCAGGAAATTTTTCAGCAAAAAAAAAAAAAAAGCGGACAGAAAGCTGTCAGAATATTTCTGAAAAAACCTTCTGACATTTGAGTATTGCCTTGCTTTTTAGCACACAGCTCTCTAATTCTTAATTAGAATGCCAAAGTTAATTAATAAGTGTTTTCCAATTATAAATTAACTTAGGATCAGAACTCTGGCTTTGCATGTAATTTCCTATAATCACTTAAACTACTGCAAAAACATGTCTCCTACCAACCATAACTTTTTTATTTAATACAGACAGAGAACTTCTCTTTGAGTTTACATTTTTGCAGCAAATTATATCGACTGGGATTTAGGAAAAACTGTTGTTGAAAATTGCAAGGTTTTCCCTGTCTTTCTCTTTTCCCAATCTCTTTATTGGCCTTAAGAAAATAGCATTCAGAATGAACTATTTCTCTATATATACTGTGTGTGTGTATAATTTGTCTCAATATTTTATTGTCATTACAGAAAAGGAAGAAAGAGGTGATAATGTGTATGTCTGCATGTGCGCGCATGTGCATTTTCTTTCATAACTATTACCACCTTTTCACAGTTTCTTCAAAAATGATTTGGGAGGTACCCTCATGCTGTTCATTTATAGAATCTTAACTGGAGAGACACTTATCTCTTTAGTAATGAACCAGTATAATTAAAGGTGGGAATGTGGAAGAGTTCAGGCTCCAGCAGCATGTCATATAGTTGGCTGCTGCAATTCCTTCGTGGTTTATCAAAGACTACTCCTTTAATATGGAGATTACACTTATGTACTTGTCTGAACTTGAAAGGCATTTGCCTAATTTACTTATTAATGAGATGTAAATCTATTTGTACGGCACGTCACAAGTTTCCTGAAATCGCTGCTACTTAACTGGTGATAAACCCTATGATTTAAACGAAAAATAATACATTTAGATTCCACATTCATTCTGTTAAAAATTGATATAGTCTATGTTAAATTTATTAATATTGCTTGCTGTCATTCAGTTTGCAGCTCTTACTGAAATATGACTTGACAGCGGCCGCATTAAAGATGTATGCCATTGTATTCAACAAAGATTAATGAAGCCCGGTAAAAATAGCTGTAAAAGAGAAAGTGATCCGAATGTAAAATCAGTGAATTAAATGAGGCCTTGCATACCATTTTTTAATATGCATGAGGAGGGAGGCAGCGAATGAAAATGTCTCCCTGCAAAGTTCATTTGGGAACGTTTCAATATTGTCTGAATAATACCACCAAACTACTCAACAGCAGCCTAATAGAGACCCATGAGCGAATAAAGTCTGTCCATGTGTGCCCTGTGAATCAGAGGCAAGCACAAACACATGCACGTGCCAGAGGGGTTTTTTTTTTCCCCCTTTCCCCCAGACAGAATTGGAAATCTGAAATCTAAATAACAGGATCCTACGAAAGGAAACCCACCTAACACACTTACAAGCATAGATGACTCTTCCCTCCACCCTGCCTTCTCAGATTGCCTATAATTTTCTATATAGGGCTCTAATACTATATGCCTCCTACTTTTAGAGAATTGAATATAGGGATTACGGATTAGAATTTATGAAAAGGTTAATACGTCTAGCTTGCCGTCATGCTTTTTTTGTTCATTCGGATCTATAAACTGCAAGCATTTTGTTTGTTTGTTTGTTCTGTTTTGAATTTATAGAACATATAATGTATTTCTCAAGCACTCGTTATCCACTACTGTTGAATTTATAGCCTAAGAGGTTAAAACTTTCAAATAAATTAGTAGGAACATAAAACATTGTAAAGGCCTCGCAGCATAAACATAGCACATTTATTAATCAGGATGTTGGCTTATTTGTACAGGACTTGAGTTATTCGTGGCAGCTTTGGTTTAAGATTTGAATGTGTTCTGAAGGTCAAAGGTTCTTCACAATAGGCCATGTCGAAGATTTTCTTCTCTTTTCTTTTCTTTAGGGATTATTTTTAATTTGACTAGGTAGATCTTTGGCAGCAAAGTCGTAATGCACCAGAAAGATTGTCAGCTTGGAGGCAATTTGGAGGTATAATATGCACATATACAGTGTAAAACCTTGTAGAAAAGCTCTGCCTAAAGCATAAAGTGTCCCAAAAGGATGAAAACCAGTGTTTAAATTCAGAACAATTTAGATGGATTTTTGTTCTGAGTTTCAGCTTATGTCACCAGCCTGATGTGTAGCACTGGAATTCAAAATCTGTGTTTTGTGTTTTCCACATTAAAAATTCTTATTATTTTTACTTTGCACTAATAGCCTGGTGCATAAAGTTGACGCTTACACATTGGATTCTCCCAAGGGTTCCAAGTATTCCAGGGGTTTTGGCATATTCTGTATTGATTTCATCTACAGGAAACTCTACAAAGTTATACGTGCCTAAAAATATGGCAGAGCCAAATACTTTTTGCATCTCTTTTAGATAGGGGTACAAAGGTAAGTGATGACAAAGCTTTCCACTTTTCTGTTTTATGTATGATATTTTATACATACATACATACATACATACATACATACATACATACATACATACATATATATATATCATACTTTTGTATATATCTGCTTAGTAGGGCTTTCGGCACCCCCTAAGCGGTGTTCTTTTTATACAAAGTCAGCTTATTGCCCCCACAATCCGGGTCCTCATTTTACCTACCTCGGAAGGATGGAAGGCTGAGTCAACCCTGAGCCTGGTGAGATTTGAACTTGCAGGCAGCTGGCAGCTGGCAGCTAAGTGCTACTTTAACAACACTTTAGTCCACTGCGCCACCAAGGCTCCTATTATGACCTCCATATTATGACCTAGGTAGCTATGTCATAAAAGAGGATCACGTTGAGACCCTTAAGATATAGGTAAAGCACATTGTGTGCCTAAATTAAAATAAAATCTACTGCATCCAAATTCCAAGCAAAAGTTGTCTGTCACTTCCCTAGGTCTTCTACCATTCTTTTTTTTTTTTCCCCTATCATGAAAACCTAGAACTTGGCTGGCCAAGTAGGGAAAGGAAGGCTTTTTTAAAAAAGTGCTGGAATAGGGAGTTTGGTGGCTGCATCATTGCGTGGTATATTGCAATGTTGTTTATTTATTTATGAATTATTTATTTATTCATTTTAGAGGCTGTCTAAGTCCTGAGAGACTCTGGGTAGCTTGCAGTATTTTGGGAGGGCCCAGAATCCGCTCATTTTTAAATAAACAGAACAGTGTTTGTGCAGAGAACCAGCTAAGATCTGGTCTCTATCACATATACCCTTATGTGGTTGCCATAGCTGAACAAATTTTATGTGGATCCTAAGAAATAAGTTCTTCCAGCCTGGACCTGTTAAGTGTTTATGATTTAATCAATATAATGCAAATCACTGTGGTTGAATTTCACATAACTGTACTGAACCATATAACTGGCATGGATGTGCTGAGCAACAACAATGCCACGAAGAGTTTCTGAATGGACTCCAAAAATCAGACACCATCTACCGCTAAACATGTTATTTTTAAATGTACTGTCATTACTGTGCTTGAGAGCCATCCATCCAAATTCAAATATGCAAATGAAAAATGACTATAGAATGTATTGCTGCAATGGAAGAAATAATAACACTGCTTCCGTCCACCCCTTGGGTATATTGTGGGATACTGTTAGATCAACTTATATTTGTAAAATGTTAACTTGAACCTAAACTTACCACCTCATTAGCCAGAACTCTTTTAGCATTGATACCTTCTGTTTCTTTAATTCTTTAACATTTTGCTGCCTTATGGGCAACTCAATGCATTTTTCTTGAGAACTGGCTGACTTCCAGTTGTCAAGTTGCTTTCCTCTAGCTTTCTAAGATGTCCATCTGGGCAATCAGTGGTAGGGAGGCAGGCTAATTTCTTAGTAACATACTGCCAGATAGCATTTGGAAAGAATAAGATAGCAGAGGAATATACAAGGCTGGCAAGCACCAAAAACTGTCAAATTGCCTGTAAAAAGAGCAGACACTATTGGCATCGTTTTATCCTCACTTTAAGATCAGAAGCACTTTTTGTCATTAATTGATGGAAACAGATTCTGACAACATAACAATAGACTATATCCTTTTTTTCAAAATGTATTTTGAAGCTGCATGGGAACCAGTTCCTTAAAATCAGCAGCAACTAAATTATGCATGTAAGCATTTTACTTAGGACTAAAATGTTCAACTTGCTAAATACGTTTAGCTAGAGCCTTTGTTGCACCACAATTATTTCACAATGTTGTATCCTGAAAAGTTTCCTAAAAGGCCAAAAAATAATTATTATTGTTCTTTGTCATGTAAATAATCATAATATTCTCAAATTGCAGGAAATTAAAATATTGCCAAGTTGATGATCATAATGCCAAGCTGTCTAAAGATCACTGTAACCAAATATAGGGCACACTGTAATTAGGCAAGGAAATGCAACATAACTTTTATATCTATTCCTGCTTCCAATTTTCTGTGGAATGCTCTTTTCATAGGGAAGAGGAGGTAAATTTTACAGGGAGGTAAATTTTACCATGAATTTTAACCAGTCTATGACTTTAGTATTCTAGGAAGTTTCTTTCATTGTAGTTCTTTTAAAAAGGGGAAAAAGGGTTACCTTGAATTGGATATTCTTAATTTACTGTAGGGACTCATTTGTTCAGTTTTATCAGATGCATGGTGCATAGGGCCATAGGGTCACAGGAAGTTTTAAATTGCTTAGTGACAATTTTGTCTTTTTTGGTTGTTTGTGTTTGGTTTGTTTGATGAAATACTATTACATCAAGGTCGACAAAACTATGCTAGCTGCCTGTACAGTTCAAAGCGTAATTCAAGGCATTGTTTATTAACACAAAATCCCATAGACACATTAGTGCAAGAAGAATTCCAAGTCGTCTTTCTGTTAAAATTATCACATAAGCTTGTGCTGAACATTTGGGAACATATGTGTTTTTTCAGGTCTGTGGCTTGGTATGTGTGTTTGGAGGGTGGGGCTGCATGATCATGACAGTACTAACATAGTACAGACATAGCTGGCATAACTCAGGTGAGCTGTAATCAGTAGAAGACATTTCTTTGACATGATTACATTACTTCCCTTTTCAAATTTCACTGCACCATTCATTTTCTATCCTGTGGAACAGCGATAGGCAAACAAAAGGATGAAAAGGAGGAACAGTCATGGTTATACCAAGGTGAAGTTTATAGCACTGATGCCAGACGGTGGAAATGAGTACCAAATTACTATGGCAATGACTCAGAAATGAAACAGTTACAGAAAGGGAATCAGCAGGAGTGCAAATTGGCACAAGTTGTCAATACTAAATTTACTGTGAGAAAGCTGGATACAGAGTGCCCTCCATCATCCCCCTGTAGCATTTTATAGTTATTTTATTGCTCACAGAGCCATTCAGCCAGATAAAGGTGGGGATTTTCTTTTATGTATCTTTTACTGTAGTGTAGACTGATCTAGTATAGAGCAATCTGCAGCTTTTGCAGAAGGTGTTATGAGCTGAAAAGAAGTAAAGTGACCAAAGCTTTTGATTTCTTGTGGTTAGAACTATATGATACTTTCTTCTTCAAAGTTCATGCTTTTTATAGCCTAGTGTTTATCTAAGAAATCATGAACAATCAGTTCAAGGGAGTGTGCCAAACTTGCCTACTGACAAATCTCCATATATTTGATGCTACAGTGACTGCAACCTTTGGACCATTATCAAAAGGAATAATACCAAGATTGAAGGAATAAATGAAGCCATCCCTAGAAAATCTGGCATGCGCAAGCTTCGATCTGTTTTTCTAAGACTTTCATTTTGAATAGTCCCTAATTTGCTACATGGATAAAATAAGCTCCCCCCTCTCTCCATATGATATTATGTTAAGCAATCAGGAATTTAAACTTTGGGACTTATAGAGGCTTCATATGTGTAATATATTCTAATTCAGATCTTGGGTATGGGATTTTTTTTAAAAAAAAATAATTTTAATTTTATGGTAGGGATGGAATGCAGACAGGTAATATATTAATTTGCTGTTTTTAGAAAATAGGTTATGGGTGGGTACAGTCCAGGGTATTTAGACCTGCTCAGAATAACATGAATTTGACTGGGTTATCTAGGAGATTAAGGATGCATCTGAGCGTAACTGGATTGGATTTCTTAGATAGGTGCTTTTGCAGTTGCTAATATTTGCCATGGAGCTTATTTAATGCAAATTGTTATAACAAGTTAATAAAAAAATCACCTGTGCCCTGCCAAACAGAAAATGCTGAGGAAGTTGTTATAGAGAAACATCAATAAAAAAAAGAGTTAGAAATTGTTGTCAAGCTATCCAGAGATGCAGTAATCAGCAGGAACTCTTTATGTATTGTATTAGAGCGACCATATCTGGGCTGCCCAAAATCCAGATGATCACTAGATGGCAGCAAAGAGACCTAGAAAACTCATAACTCTTTTCTGCTTTATAGTGATTATTGTATAGTTCCAAGCATCAAGCCTGGTTTTGTGTCCATGATTGTTACATTTTGGCTACAATGTCTATGCTTTTCTACCTGTTGCTATGCTATCTGCATGCTGAAAAACAATCCATATCATAGGAACAGATAATCTCTGATCCATTAATTTAGGATAATGAGACCTGATGCTTTCACTCAGCTGACCTGTTATTATGAATGCATCCTACTCATATCTTCCTTGATTAACAGAAATATTATTGTGTGCCAACAACCACAAACAAATCTTCCCAGACACTACTTCCTAAATTTTAAATTATTTGTGTTTCTGGGCAAGTGTGAAAACCACTGGGGCATAACTGGAATTGTTTACATCCCTCCATGATATTTCCTTTTGGCTTATTTTAAACCAAAATAAACATAAAACATTTATGGCTTACTGAGATGTATGTATCAAGTTATTGATAAACCAGTACCTTTCCAACCTATTTATAGCTACTCACTTCTTGGCTTAGTCCATACATAACTTGAGCTATGTTGAATTTCATGGCTTCTGTTTCACAAATAATTAAAGTATAGAAGAAATGAAGGCAGACACACACAAATCACACACACACAGAAACACACAGAAAGAACCACACCACAAAACAACATCAAAATTATATTACTATGGTCTTCTAGATAAAAAATGGTGAAGACAGTTCTACTAAAAGCAAATTGTTAAAAATAAAACAAAGGAATATAAACTTGGTTTATTTGATCAAGGTTAAAAATAAATATGTTGTTATCTCTGCTAACCTCTAATGGACTTTGTTGATTGGCATAATAAGGCTTTAAGGATTTAAGGACAAGAGATTGGAACACGAGAAGAGAGTTTATTTATTATTACATTTTAAGACAAGATGATGAGTTACTACAATTGTTTATACTTGGGATGATAAAAGAAGAAGCCATTTCTTTATATGTTTCTTTATTCCTATACTATATTATTTTGCCTTTCTTTTCTCTTTCTCTTTTTAATTTTCTGCACGTTCTATATCTTTGTTTTTATTCTTTTTTGTTTTTTATTAGTTTTTAAGTTTGAAACTGTAATTTTTAATAAAATTATTGCTAACAAAATTCTATGGCGTAGCATGTTCCATGTTAACCATCTACCAAATCTAGCACCTTCCACGTGTACTGAAATTATATGTCCCCAGATTCCTTATTAGTTTGGCCATTGAAATACCAGTTAGAGAGAAGCTGCAATAGACAGATCCCTTTGCAAAAATATACATGTTTCAAATTACTTGCCATGAGATGTAAGGTAGAAATTAAAAGTGAGAGGGCAACAAGTCTTCTGACTGCTTTAATTTTGTCTGTATAAAACAAAACAACTGTTTAAATAGAGTCATTAAACTCTGCATAGGAAAACAATAAAGCTGGATTTTGCACCTTCTCCCCCCTGAAGTGTTTTAGTCTGAGCATGTGAGCCTCTGGCAAACATTGGTACATCAGAGAATCACATCATCTTTCATTTTGTTGTTGCTATTTTTTTAAAAAACAAATATTTTTTAATGTCTTGCTTCAGGAGGTTATTATTACAAAATGCATCATCCAAACAGGGTCATTCCTGTCTGTGTTAAATGATAAATTGGTGGTACATGCCACCATTGTTACAATATCATTTTTGTTTGTTTATTTGTTTTAGAAATTTCATTAATTAGTAAATCTGTTCAATATTTGCCACAGAGTTATCATTGCCTCTTGATTAGCAATAGACTGAGCCCTGAGAATTTCTGGATACACATGAAAGATCTTTTGTTAGAAAGGGAAATCTTCCAGAGGGAAAAAATAATGGTGTAATTTTTCAATAGGTTGCATATTTACTACAGAGAGCAAGAACCACTGGTGGTCCACGAGAAAATTTTGGTGGTCCACTGAAAAATTATTTACATTTTTTAAATTGCAAATTTAAAACTAGTCCTCAAATTATGGCCCCTGGGCCAGATATGCGCAATGAACATTTGTGTTGCTGCAGAGAGTCTCCTCCTTCTGGGTCTTTTTGTGTGGGTCAGAGGGGAGCAGAAATTCCGACTTGGGGTCTGCTTCAGCCTCCTGGTATGGGGCTTTGGGCGAAGGCTGGAGGGAAGTGTTGCTGGTGGCAAAGAGCTGGAGGGCCTTGTTCCATTGGGACTGCATCATGGTCTGGAACTGGCTGACCATCTCAGCCTGCTGAGCCTCCAGGTGCTGGCACCTGGCCTTGCACTCCTGCAGGTCTTTCCTCTGCTTGGAAAGCCTATGCTCGTAGTCTTCAGTGAGGTGCTTCTGCTTAGCCTCCTTCTCGGTCAGATCCATTTTTTTTTTTTGCTTTAATTTATATGCCGCCCTTCTCCGGAGACTCAGGGCGGCTTACAATGCAATAAGCAATAGCCTTCATACTTTTGTATATTTATACAAAGTCATCTTATTGCCCCCACAATCTGGGTCCACATTTCACCTACCTTTGAAAGGATGGAAGGCTGAGTCAACCTTGAGCTGGTGAGATTTGAACTTGCAGTAATTGCAAGCAGCAGATGTTAATAACAATGCTTTAGTCCACTGTACTACAGGCTCTTTTTATTTGAATTTGAACTGAGCCAGCTGTTTTGCCAACTCTTTCTCATGATGGCTGCCTAGCTCCAGCAACTGCTTCCTGTTGGGGCCCTAAGGAGCCTGGGCAGGCAGGCGAGGAATGGCAAGTCAAGGCTGGCAAGGTGCCCCTCGACATGAATGACATTGAGTTGGCCATGCCTACCCAGTCACATGACCACTTTATTTTATTTTTATTTTTTTTAATTATTTTATTGGTTTGATTTATATGCCGCCCTTTTCCGGAGACTCAGGGCAGCTTACAATGCGTTAAGCAATAGCCTTCATACTTTTGTGTATACCTGCTTAGTAAGGCTTTGCCCCCCCCGCCCCTCAAAGCGGTGTTTTTTTTTATACAAAGTCAGCTTATTGCCCCCACAATCTGGGTCCTCATTTTACCTACCTCGAAAGGATGGGAGGCTGACCAAACCTTGAGCCTGGTGAGATTTGAACTTGCATTAATTGCAGGCAGCTGGTGTTACTTAACAGTGCTTTAGTCTGCTGCACTACCAAGGCTCTTGCCACCTTGCCACGCCCACCCAGCTAGTCATTAGGCAGATCATATTAGTGGTCCGTGGGATTTAAAATTATGAATTTAGTGGTCCCTGGGGTCCGAAAGATTGGTGACCTCTGATTTGGAAAACACTTCAGTTATATTAAATGTCTCTATAGATAGATACCACACTTGTTAGTTTTTGAGGAAATCTAAGCTTATCTGTTACATTAAAAGAATATGGAAATAGTTCCCTGTTGCATTAAAATAATCTATATTCCACTAGAGAAAACATTTAGTAGTTAGTTTATTGAAAGTAATAGAATGGAGTTGCTGCATAGTTCATTTTAATGGTCAATACTATGCATATCATAACATAAGATTAGCTTTTTGAAAAATTTTGTCTCTCTCTGTGTGTGTGTGTGTGTAGTATAAGAGGACTGTTACCTTATCTTTGGAGGAACACTGTCACAATTTTATGATATATGCTAAGAACAAAACTAAACAGTACCACTGATTCTTATACCAGTGTTTGTACATCAGAAGTCCTATGTCCACTGACCAGTCACTGTTATCCTAGATGAAGAGTATTAAATGGCTTATGTTTGGTGTCTAGAGAAAAATAATAGTTAGCACAATCATAAAGTCGGACAATGTAGCCCCTTTGGCAGGTTTTATATACATATATATATATATATAATAGGCCTGAACTATGATTTTTTTTTCAACCTTGCTATAAGAGGATCTTTCAAAGGAGGTTTACAGAATACAAAATAACAGAGTTGGAAGGCACCTTGTAGTCCAACCCTCTGCTCAGGCAGGAAAACCTCTACCATTTCAGAGAAACGGTTGCCCAATTTTTATTTATTTATTTTTTTTAATTTGATTTATATGCCGCCCTTCTCCGGAGACTCAAGGTGGCTTACAATGCGTTAAGCAATAGCCTTCAAACTTTTGTATATTCATACAAAGTCAGCTTATTGCCCCCACAAACTGGGTCCTCATTTAACCTACCTTAGAAAGGATGGAAGGTTGAGTCAACCTTGAGCCTGGTAAGATTCTAACCTGCAATTAAGTAATTTCTACTTAAAAACTTCCAGTGTTGAAGCATTCCCAACTTCTGGAAGCAAGTTGATCTACTGATTAATTGTTCTAACTGTCAGGAAATTTCTAGGTTGCTTCTTTCCTGATCAGTTTGCTAATCCATTGCTTCTTGTCCTGCCTTCAGGCAGTGGTGGGATTCAGCCGGTTCTCTCCAGATTTCATGAACCGGTAGCGGCAACTGTGGGAGGCTCCGCCCACCCACCCTGATGTAATGTGTGACTACTGCGCATGTGCAGAAGGCCGTGCACATGCACAGAGATGGCATGTGCGAGCAAAGCGAGCGTGCATGCACATTTGCGAACCAGTAGGAGAAGTAAGTGAAACCCACCTCTGCCTTCAGGTCCTTTGGAGAATACTGTGTTTCCCCAAAAATAAGACCCTGTCTTACATTTTTTTTTGAACCCTGAAATAAGTGCTTGGCCTTATTGCCATGAACCCAAAAACCTGATTAGGCTTATTATCAGGAGATGTCTTATTTTTGGGAAAACAGGGTAGGTTGACTTCCTTGTCTTTGTGGCAGCTCCTTAGATATTTGAACACTGCTATCATGTCACTCCTAGTCCTTCTTTTCACTAAACTAGACATCCCCAATTCCAGCAACTGTTCTTCATGTTTTACCCTCCAGTCCCCTAATCATCTTGTTGCTCTTCTCTGCACTCTTTCTAGAAGTTTGAGGTGCATTAGGACAATAAAGCAGGGAAGGGAAATGTTGCTGAATCCACAACAGTAATTTGCACCTGCGCTATTCCTAGAATAAGACTAATATTGTAGTCTGTGTGAAAACTACTTCACCCTCCCATTAAAAGGAGCTTAGCATCTTGCTGTTATCCCAGATGAAAGTCTTTACTTAACGACTTAAAGATAAATCTCTTTCCATTCTCTATCCAATGACATTTGCAGCTCACTGTAATTTACCGAATATCTTCCAAAAAGCAAACATGGGATTACTCCTAGTACTGTTTTAGTGGCATTGTAAATGTTTGCCATTCACCAAGAAAAAGGGAAGGGAAGGACATATAAACGCTTTGGAAAAACATCCTCTGACGTTCAGAAATGGTTAATTCCTCTTTCTTTGGGTCCAATGTGAACATTTTTAGCCTAGGTCTTGCTATGTGTTCACATGAAGTAATGAATAAATACAATCTCTCTGCTCATTCACCATCAGCCCTAATTTTCAGACAATAGTCTTTTTCCAATTTCATTCTAAAATGACATATTAAATTGAAGAAATAATAAAGCAAACTATTCTGGTAACCAAAAAAATAATATTTTAGCTACCTGCATGTTTTAGCAGCTAGTGCTCTGTCTCAAAAATCTTGGAAAGAATTTTGTGAGGCCATTTTCTTTTTTGAAGGCTGCCAAATGTACAGATGAAGATGATAAAATAATAAAAAAGAGAGAAATAGTTAAAGAAGGCAAATTACAGGTTTGGTGATAAAATATTTTCTTTCTTGCCTGGGTTGCAGTGCGTAAGAATTATATTCATAGGCTAAAATTAAGTACGTTTATTATTTTTGCTGAAGATAACATTGAATTTTTAATACAATGACAATCATTAAAGGAGGGTAATGACAAAAAAGTCAGCAAAATGAATAGCTATGATAAAGACTGTTGAGATTCCTTTAACAATGGTCTCTCTCCCCCTCCTCCTCCTCCTCCTTCTTTGCAGAGTCTAATATGTTGCACTTCCAAATGGCTTTGCAAATATTAGGCAAGCACTTGGGACTCTTATTTCAATCCGTGCAAATTTGTGCAGCACACGAAAACCCTGTCTCACCCAAACATCCATTCATTAGTTTCATCTTCACCAGCTTACATTCCCAGATAAATGGTATAATGGCAGGTTTCACATGTTTGCCAACTTCAAGTTATGACTAGGCAGTATGAAGAATGTAAGTGACATGAATTATAATCCTTCAAAAAGTAGTCCCTTCTAAAGGAGGGAATCTTGCTGCAATTGAGATGCAGCAAGATTTGGTTCAGTTACAAGCTAATGTTAACCTACAAGTAAAGATTCTGTTGATCCTGGTGACTACATAAAAGTGCCTAATAGTTTTCATGCAGTTGCTTTTTTCTGGGATATTGGTTTTATTCAACTTCATAGCCTAGAATTCATATTCATTGCTTGAAATAGCTGGCATTAATAAAGATATTCATTGAGTATGAATTTTAAGTTTTTTATATCCTGTTCTTACATCAAAATATCAAGAAATCATCAGACCATCATTCTAAGAAAAAGATGACTGTGGATAAAAGATAGGTTGACTGGTACTGATCTCCAGTGATATGTACAGCAAACTGTGATGATGTCAAAATGACAACATATACATCATGCTATCATTTGATATTTGCTTAAAAACCACTGACATAAGTATGTAAGTTTCACTTGTGAGATGATGTCATTATGCACATGTCACCATGTGTTTTTCCTTGCAGAAGTTTAGGCTCAGGTCTTCATGTGAAGGTCCACATAGAGATCAAAACAGTGTTTTGTTTGTTTGTTTGTTTGTTTGTTTGTTTGTTTGTTTGTTTGTTTGTTTCTACAGGGCAAAATTTTTGTATGACAAAAAGTCAAGGTGGCCAAGAGAAAAGTAAGGAATAATTGTCCTCTTCTGCTCTACTTTCCTTTCTAGCAATACCATAGTAATAGAAAATGCAAATGATATAGTTTGAATGAAGAAAGTGGGGATTTTTTTTAAAAAAATAATCTGCGTCATGGTTAAAATAAAATAATAAAGTCATTTTATTACCAGATAATTGCATAATACTTCAGCTTTCTCTGAAAGTAGTCTGATTTACACAAAGTAATATTTCAGTAATATTTATACTTTTTAAATAAAACAGCATTTTGTTAGCTAGCAATGACCATTGAAAACGTACCGCAATATGAATCTTCATGTATAGAGAATGTCATTTCTTAAATTAGATTGACGATTAGTATAAAGTACTTTGTAATCCAAAGTATAAAGTTGTCCATACTATTATAGCAGGCTGGGATAAGTAGAAATTATTTTGAAATTACAGGTAGAATTCCATTTGTTTCTTTCTCCTTTCCTGGCAGCAAAAATAAAATGCATGATTAAAAATGAGCTGTCCTTTTGTAACATCCCAAATCACTTATTTTCTTTCAAACTAGATACACATTTGAAAGCATAATATTTCTTTCCTTAATTAGTTACTGATTTGACTCAAGGGCAGAGAAGGCTCAATTCTTCATCAAAATTATCCAAACACATCGAGAAGCATACATGCATATGCTATACCATACATATCTAGAAAGTTTAATAAAAAAAAAAAGTTCCCCTTGATGTCAAGAACTTTTTACTAAGTCTCTTTGCAGCCCAAGTGAGAAAGGGAAATTTTAATTCTAAACATGATTGCTGAGTGCAGAAAGACACTTTCTTCCCCATATACCACATTCTTCACAGAGACCTGTAATTAATTAAAGAATAGCAAAAAAATGTAGTTTCTTGCTACACCTTCAGTGTTCACTTGTCTTTTACTCTGCCTAATGATAGGGCTGAAGAATTATATTGCCTATCTCTAGACTTTCTTTCCTCCTTTAATATTAATATTAATAATAATTAATGATCTCCGATTAGAATATTGCTATCTATTTTCCACATGTAAAACAAAAACTGTTAAATGGTTTATTCTCCAAAACAACGTCTTCATGATACAAATCTATACATGCACTGAAGCAGCTAGGATGATTTGCTAATCGGTGGGCTGTAATAAATATTTCTTTGTATCAATCTTTTCATCTATATTTCTAAACTTCATAACAAAACTTCAAGGGAGGAAGGAAAGAAACTATTAGCTGTGAATCAGACATTCTCTGGGAGACATAGAATTATTTTTCAGGATGGAGGGCTCAATTTTCCAATCTCAGGTGTATGATTAAAATCAATTAAATCACTCTTCCAATGTCAGCATCAAGATTCTCCTGACAAATGAAATTATGCGAGAAAAGTGTTCTCTTCACTTCTCAACCCTTTCTCAGTATCGCTCACATTCACAAATGAGATCAAAATGCTCAGCTTAGGGATTTCAGAGATATTTTCCATAAGAACACGAAAAACCCCAGGAACCCTATGTAAGTAGACTTTATAGTCTCTGGTGGCAAGATTTTGATGGCCTCTGTATGGCTGGATATGTTCATGGTTAACAATAATAGTAGAAAAAAACTGAACAAAATTTAACTATTTATCACCCTCATTCATTTCCTTTCCTCATCACCAAATATGTTAATATTTCAATATAGCTCGTCCAGGAAACATGTAATAACATTTCATTTTTCCTTTAAGTGAGAAATATCTCTGATGGGACCTTCTCAATAATAAATATAATAGATAGCAATATTCTATATTGGTGAAAATTACTACCAATGATAAACCAATTGGTGTATAAAATTCTCTTTTCCTTGCTTCCCAGATTTAAGAAATTAGAGCTCTAGATTAAACTTCATATAATTACACTGTGTTTCTGAAGTGCTAAATAGGTTAATATTAATGTATATTAATATTCATCAAAATAACATGATATCTTACTTTTCTTTTCTGCATTGGTGAGGTTGGGTGGGAACTGATTAGCTATTAAAGCTATAAAGAGATCTCATATCTTTCTCCTCCTCCTCCTTAAATTATTATGCATTCTTTTAAAAACTGTAAATTCTAAATTGATCAGATAGCCTTCATATTTATTTATTTATAAATTTTAAATCATATTTGTGTGAGTGTGGGTGTATGTTGGTATTGGAAAAGGGTTACCCAATTGGGATCATACACATGCTGTCACCCAGGAAGTCGTGATGAGTCACCAGCTGGGCCACCGAAAACAGATTGCTCCTTCTTTGCTGCTGATAGTAATTGAAGCTTAGTAATATGTGCACCCTTGAATTAATAAACATATACTGTACAGAAACAGAGTTGTGCCTTATCACATTGTGGGTATTTTATGACTAATCAATACTAAGAACAAGGCTTTACATCTATTATGGAGTTATTTAGGACTCAATTGCCTGATTGTTCATGATACTTCTAAACTTTGTGATGCTTGGCAACAGTAAAAAAAAAAAAAAAGAGGGAGGGGAATAATAAAGATATTTTTGAAGCACTTGCTTGAGATGGAACTATAAGGGAGATAAAGTATAGTTTGGATAAGATCATTTTAACTTTATTGTCTATTTGGTCAAATTTCTAATACCAAGATTCCCAAGTTCTAATCAGAATTTGTAGCCTTTATGGATCACAAGAAAAATTTCACCACCCAAGGGTAATTTAAGGTGGGATTTACACAACTGTCCTTATTCTATGTACCTTCTTTTATTATCATACTATTATAGTATTGATGAACCGCAATGAACTTTTATTTCTTTGGAATTGATGCACAATGATTGAAAGCCTCAAGAGGCAAGCATGGAAGAAATCCACCAGAGACAATTATTCACTAAATGTTACGCCCTTTCTCATATTTTTCTCTTTTCCTTCTTCCATTTCTATCCCCCAAACCACGACCACAAAAACAACACCTCCAAGTGCTTTTTGGATTTCATTTTGTTTATTCCAATCATAAATATTTTATTACTTAAAAAGGAAAGCAGTGTTTGCTCCTAATTGTTTTTGATTAAATATGCTAATTACATTTTGGAATATTAATGACACATACGCTACTAAATGTTTTAATAATGCAATGAAATAAGCTGGAAAATATAACAACAAATTAACCTGAAACTGCTACAAGATTTTCAGAATTTTATATTACACTACTACAAAAGAGAGTAAAATAATTTTATAATTATTACCATTCTTTTAAAAGCTCTAGATTTTTTAAAAAGTAACAGAAATTACAGCAGGATGAATCTTCTTTTCACAAGAGTTGGTAATAAACTGATGTTTTCCTTGACTGAATATCTGACGGATGGCTTCCAAGACTGGCAAATTCAATTTTGACTTTCCTACCGTATAGGACAGGACACTTACAGAGTTCTTACATTTTTATCTTTACATGAATAAAACTATGTTCCCCACCATTATGAACAATCAGTCACTTTGGAGTTAAGGACATATAGAGCAGGCTATATCTGGCTCATTTCATTATCACAGACGTTTCAATCATTACTCAGTTCCATAAACATTGTACATTGCTCTGTTTTAAAAAAGAGATGTAAGAATATCTACTTTAGCTTTTATACACAGTTTACAGTGTTTCCCAAATGTAAACTACAATTTTAGAGCCAATAAACATTTTCAAGATGAATGCTAACAGATTCCACTATTTACATATACATTTGTGCTTTGTCAGATTTTGATTGCTATGCAGATTTACTAATATGAACACTCTAAATAAAAATGACAGTATGGCAATCGAAAGATACTGGGAGTACAGGTAGAACTCAACTTACAACCACAATTGAGCCCAAAATTTATGTTGCTACATGAGAAATTTGTTAAGTGAATCTTGCCCGATTTTATGACCTTTCTTGCCCCAGTTGTTATGTGAATCACTGCAGTTGTTAAGTTAGTAACCCAGTTATTAAGTGAATCTGGCTTCCCCATTGACTTTGTTTGTCAGAAAGTCGCAAAAGGTGATCATATGACACTGGGACATTGCAGTAATCATAAATGTGGGTCAGTTGTCAAGCATCCAAATAGTAAATCACGTGACCATGGGGATGCTGCAACAGTCATAAGTGTGAAAAGTGGTCAAATGTTGCTGTTGTAACTTTGAATGGTCACTGTTGTAAGTTGAGGGCTAGTTGAATCATCTGAACTTTACCCTTGTAATGAAATACCCTTGTATGTCCCCCTCTGTCTATTCTTTATGGATAAGAAGATTCTTCCATGCATCCCACAATGCTGAAACTAACCAGTGAATGAAGGTTCACAGCTTCATTGTCCTGTTTGTGCATTGTCTGAATAAGTCAAGTCACTTTATTTATAAGGCCAATGGTTGATTTGAGCTGCGTAAGGAGATCTATATTAATTAGTAGGAAAATGTGGCATTTGGATTGTTCTGCCTTAAATACAAAACTTTCTTAGCTCTGCTCTTCCATTACTATATATTGACACACTGATCTGATTTACTAGTTACTCTTAAGAATCTTCACAAATGTAAAACACCTATATATCTATGGAACAACATGTACAATTTGTTTTTCCACTGATTCTTGAGTGAACCTGAATGGGTGAATAAGTCATTAAAAATTACTGCAAACCCAGAATTTTACACAGGTATGGAATTGACAATTCAGGCACAGGTACAGTATTTATGTAATGTTCTTATTAATTATATCCCATCTTTCTATTAACTGCATATCGCTTAAGTGTTGCAACGACAATTTAATTAAAAAATGCTTTGATATAAATTAGACCAATATTTTTATTTTATTTAACATCACAACAGAAATTGTGTCTATGCAATGCAACTAATATATGGCTAATAACATTCCTTCTCTACAAATGTAGAGGGTAATTAGGTTGCTTTAAAAGGAGCTGCCTAGATGCTATGGTAAGGTTTCAGATTTTCAGTCATTCCCTGGTTAGCTATATACAACTGGAGATTGTGAAACGGTTGAAGATAAGTCAAATGACCATTGAATATTATATGTTCCTTCTCACAGCAAGAGCTTTACCAGGCTGAATCAATGGGCACAAACCCAGGGCTTAAACAGTAGGTGTAGATATGCTCTTTGACAGCACCACCACCTACAGCTCTCCTTCTCTCTGACACAGTATTTGCTCAAGGCCAAATTGTGTTACATTAAGCATGCTCTTTGAGAAGTGCATCAAAGTTTTCTGAGATTCAAACTACACACATTCAGCTAAGCATAACTAGAATTTCTAGTATCTCCCTATTAATGGCAGTAGTTATTAGTAATAGTAAAAGTAGATTATTCCCTTACTTCCTCCCCCACTAATGTATCTTGCTGTCAAGTATGTTACTTAGAAAATTGTATTCAGTATAATTGACAGCAAGTTACAATAATGGGGGACTAAAAGGATATGATTTTGGGGTAAAAAAAAATAATCTAGGAAAACACAGACCCAAACTAAATTGGAGTAATCTACTCCCACTATTAATAGGGGAATATGTGCTGTTTGTCTCAATTCTTCAAAGCCAAACATTGATGTGATGACTAGTTGTAAATATGTATCAAATTTACCTTACCTAATTATAGGCATGTAAGTTGGTTCTTTATGTGCAACTCTCTCAAAAGTTGCCCCTCCCCTGAACACCTGTACATATTTTATTGAATTGGGATCCATAAGAGAACATAGAATTAGCATGAAGCAAAGTATCCAATTATTTATTGACATAAACAACTAAATATTTTTGTCCGTAAATTACTTTGATGAGAAAAAGTACAAATAAAGTATATTAGCATATGTTACATAATTGATTATGATTATTTCAGTAGTGTTACTATCACCATTATCAGTAAGTAGTTGAACCATGAGAGTCCAATATGAACTGATAGAAAGAAGGAAGGAAGGAAAGGAGGGAGGGAGGGAGGAAGGAAGGAAGAGAGGAAGGAAGGAAGGAAGAGAGGAAGGAAAGAAGGAAGGATGGAAGGAAGGAAGGTTGTTGAATCTACTATCTCATGAGATTTGAACCTTTTTGAATTATATTTTTTAAAATGGGAAGGGGATATCCTGCAATAATGTTAATCCCCAATAGCATATTGTTAGCTTCTTCTTGTTGTTGTTGATTTTCTTTTAAAAAATATGACACACACAAAAAATCATGACTTGTAACATCCACTATTGCTTTCAATGGAAGACTTAGTAGAAAGAAATATGAATTCAACTAAAAAACTATAAAATGTAGATCAGGTGTCAAGTTGTCTTTTGCCAGATTACTTTCCCACAGCTATGCTCTGGAAGAAAACTAAACTTATTGGGTAAGCAAAGAATGCTTCCTTTAAGAAATGTATTTAAGCCAATGTGGTAACCAAAACATTTCCTTGAGAGAAAGTTCAAAAAGTGTGATTTTAAAATTATGGAACCACTGGGATGTAGATTACCACTTTTGTTTCCTTATCTTCACCAAATTAAATCATTCCATTTTTGTGGCGGAACAAAATTGCAGCTATAATTTAAGACTGTGTGATTCCTTTCATGATCCTGCTTTGAGATAAATCTCTTAGGTTTCATTCTTCCCTTTAAAAAAATAAATCTATTAGTTGGCATTTTCTAGTTATGTTACAAAGCCATGCCTCTTGCTTTTAAATTGTAATTCTTTGCTTTCACACCCACACATAAAAATATTTTGAGTAGTAGGGGAAATCCTAAATTTATCTCAGTTTTTCCTTTCTCCTATGTTTTAAAAAGCATTATGGCTCATTAAAGAAGTAATTAGACTTCCAAACCAGCTATGTCAAATTATAATAAAGAAACAGGATTATGTGAGGTTTTGAATTAACTGTAGTCCAACATCCAGACGATATGATGTGGCCGTAAATTAGCCATCCCTATGAGGTGTTTGTCTTAGGCAACTGAGAGTGGATTGAGCACTAGTTCCAGTCAAGCAATTAATCTTTCATTATCATGGGAAAAAATAGAATTCGAGTAGATTTGGCAATCCATTTCTTGATATAGTGATATTTTATATATAAACAGAAGTCTTTCATAGAAATCAACCTTTTTTCCCATCATAATCAGATACCTGTTGCAGAATTGTGTTCAGTTTGGAACACAAGAGATAACTAAGTGCCCTTTATCTTTTTTCATTCCCTTCTTTTAAGCTCCATGTTAATTTGGATTATTAGTAAAATACCTCATGATTTAAAAAAAATCTGAAAATTGCCCAGTTGTTTGGATTGGATAGCTTGCAAGGGTACACAAACAACCTTGTTTTGGTAGTCTAAATAATAGGGTTAGTTTTGAAAATTCAGTATTTTCTGATTTTTAATTTTTATTTTATTGACTGTTTATTGACTGACCATATTTCATTAAATCGCTTTCCCAAACAATCTACAGAATTTTGGAAGGACTTGTGTCGTCTTATTAAACAGCATGATTTTGTTGCATGCTGACTCACAGCCTCTAATATTGCAGTGGAAATACTACTCATACAGTCAGGAACTGCACTTTCAAAATGAATCACATAAACCCAAAGACAATAATTTATTAGAGTGATTTTCCTCTGGGTTTAATTGCTTATTGATTTGGGATCTTAGATGGTCAAATACCACTATATAGTTAGCTCACAATTGCTATGCAGGTACAATAAAAACTCAGAGTTACAAATACCTTGGGAAATCTTCATAAACAAGAACGTTCTGGCACTTTCCTTGAAATCTTCATCTGCCAATCACCTTTCTTTGCATGTGTACATTACACAAACGCACTTTCCTATTTCTGCCAGCTAAAAAGATGAACAACAGCCTTTTACTTTTGAGAATGATTTGTCAAAATACCAATGAGCTGTGTGATTAGTTTATTAGCTCATCCTAATTTCAGATCTGTCCACACTGTAAAGGTTTTTTTGGTTGGGGGGGGGGGTTTAAATAAACACAATGTTTTTCAAAAAAAAAAAGTGGCCATTGCAAATGTTTTTTGTACTTGTAAAGGAGTTAATAAACTTCTTTTCACATTAATTTTTATCTTTAGAAGCATATTTCAAAGGAAACCCATTGTTACCAGTTATGCTTAGTATGAACTTAAACAACCTCTTCACAGATATTCTGAGTTGATGGTATTGGAAAACTGATGTGATAGAACTGGAGAGAAAGTTATCTTAGGACTGGTGTTACACTTCAGATTTGGTCTTCCTGTCACAGCAGTAGCAATGTGATATAAAATTGGATAGCTTTTGGTGTTTTCTTTGCAATGGTCAGATCATGCTTAATACAACCATAGGCAATAAACGTCTGTTCTGCAAGCTGCATTAGTTGTCAGTTTGCTTCTGAGTCCAAGTCAAGGTGCTGGCTTTGACAACTACAGCCTGGGAGTCGGCTATCTGAGGAACCACCTCTTTCTCCATAGTTAGATAACTCACCTTGTTATTTTCCAAAGTACCAAAAGGCAAGACAAAAAATAAAACAACAATGGATGGAAACTAACCAAGGAAAGAAGCAACCTAGAACTAAGGAGGAATTCCCTAACGGTGAGAGCAATCAACCAATGAATAGCTTGCCTCCAGAAGTTGTGGGTACTCCATCACCGGAGGCTTCCAAAAAAGAGACTGGACAACCATTGGTCTGAAATGGTATAAGGTCTCCTGGTTGAGCAGGGGGTTGACCTCCGAGGTACCTTCCAATTCTATTATTCTATGTTCTAGATCTGCCAGAGAAGGCATGCTGGAGGTACTATCAGTTAGGAACCTACATTTGGTGGGTAACAGGCAGTGGTGGGATTCAAGTCATTTGACAACCGGTCCTCTGCCCTAATGATTTCTTCCAACAACCAGTTTGCCAAACTGCTCAGAAAGTTAACAACTGGTTCTCCCGAAGTGGTGCGAACTGGCTGAATTCCACCATTGGTTACAGGAGACATTCCCTCTTTGCCATAGCACCCACCTTGTGGAATATTATTTTCCTATTAGCTCCATCCTTTTTGATATCCTGGAAGGCCTTTAAGACCTTGTTATGGCATCAGGCTTGGGCCTCCCATAGATCCAGAGAGATGCCTCCATTGCTGAATTGGCTATGTTTATTTCTTCTTTGCCTATAATTTGTATCTCTCTTTTTATAATATTTATTTTTACTGAGATTTTTATATATCTTATATATCTATGGTTTTTATATACTTTACTCATTTGCTGTGCACCACCCAGAGGCCCCTTCAGTGAGAGTATATAAATTTGATTAATATATAAATAAAATAAGGAATTCAACATGTTTCAAATGACTTTAGCCCACCAAAATGAAGAGGTATCCTAGAAAGCTGATGACATTTTAAGATAGTTCTTGACCTTAGCTTGACTGATCTGCCTGGATTAGCACATGGCCAAGAACATTAATAAAACAGATCCTATAAGGATGATGAGACCAATGCCTCCATGCTCATGACACTTAAGTGTTAATCCCCCCCAAAATAATTCACAATTCACTTAGATACATGTTCATACCCACAATGAGAAAATTAGCACAACACTGGAAAATAGATGACAAAATTTAACAGTCTATACCCATGCTAGAAATTTAATTTTAAAGAAGGCTTCCATTTGCGTGTATATTATTATTATTATCTTTAGTGAGATTCACAGCCTTTGAGGCTGGTTAATAGCTCAGCAGCTCGAGTCCTAACCAAGGAACTAGATACTGTTAAGGTATCGACGGAGGATGTAAGCTGTTCCGAGTACATCTTACATCCTCCGATGGATTATTATTATTTTAAATAATAATAATAATAATAATAATAATAATAACAATAATAATAATAATAATAATAATGCTCAGCAAGGCAAATATAAATATTTAGAGTATGTATTTAAAGGAGAAAGAATTGACTGCAGAACTGAAAGCAGAAATACATGAAACATTTTAACATGATATTGCATATCAGTCTCAGTACAACAAATAGGTTAGGAACTAAATAAAGTTAGGAACTAAATATGTATTTACAATGTTCTTAGCAGTATAATGTTAGTATAATGTTGTCCTTCCATCCTTCCTTGATCTGGCTTATACCTCTCCCCCCACACCAATACTCTTGAACTCTGTGGCAGAAACTCATGCACACCAAAAAGTGTGTGACCTTCTCTCAAGTGATCTTTTCCTGGTCAGGGGGGAAATCCCTCTTCCCCTCCCCACTTCATCCTACTCATTTTTTCCCAGTTCAAGTTATGGAGGAGGACAAGGGGGAGGGGGAGAGGGAGGAGGAGGAGGGACTTGCCTAGTGGCAAATTGCCCATAGTAAGATGTCTCACAGCAAGGCAATTGCGGCAAGGCAGCCATGGGGAGCCAGTGGCAGCATGCCAGCAATGGCAAGTTATCCTTATACAAACTTGGTAAATCCTCTGCCCTCTTTCTTATTTCTCCATAAAAAATGCATAGACTTTTGAAGGACATCAAAATCACAAGAAAGGGGGGAGAACCAAAATATCAAAATACACATAACAGGATGAGACTTTTTTTTTTCTCACCAGGCACATTTTATTTCTAACGTTCTGTCAGACTATTTTCACCAGTAATGGCCCTTTCCTAAAGTCAGGATGGGAGAAAGGAAGTTTAAATCCCATTTCCATTGTAAAGTCCAGCGATTTATTTAAGTGCACATCTTCAGAAAGGAAGCATGGTGCAACACTAAAAGGATATTCCTAGAAGCATATTTGTTAAATGCACAAGTATATATAGGCCTCTATATTTTACAAATCCCTCTTCCAGAATTTTCTTTAGAATGTGTGGAGTTTGCATTTACACTTTAGCAAAAGGAATTTGCAATACAATTTTAAAAAATTGCAAAATTATCTAGCATTCATTTAAAGGACCCAGGACAATGTCGTTATAAATATACCGTGGGGTATATTGTAAATGGATTAATGCAAAACAATGCAAAGAAGAAACCTACGCCCTCGTTAAGCCAATATAAGATATATAATGAACAGTTTTAATATTTTTGTAGTGGTTAATTTTAACCCTCCCAAAACATAGCAACACAAGCTCAGTGGAAAGCAGAAGTAAGAAAAACAGGTTTGTATCCCATTGCTCTTTTAATGGCTTTTGATCCTTACCCAAGGGATGACCCACCTCGTGGGTTCCATCAATCCATTCTCTTTCTATGACCCTTCTGCCATCTCTCAAAACAGAGAATGATGAATTAGTAGAGACAGTGTGTTTCTGTGTACATGTCTGCCCGGGGATGACTTCAGAATATTCATTTCATTTCATTTGTGACCTTTTTCTGTTCTACAAACCCAAAAGGTCTATGCTGCATAATCGCAGCTCAGAATGAAATTATAAATGAACTAACTAACCGATACCAACTTGGACATTTACTTGACCTTATGATTTTAACAGGCTGTATTAATTTTTTTCTTCCACAGCCAATATCTGTTCTACAAATTAAGCAGTAATAAGTATTTGTATTTTTGTTTAATTAATTAAAGCCGATTACATAAATCTTTAACCAAGCAGTGACTAATCTGAGGCACAAACATTCCTTTGAAAAGATACATTCAGGCAAACATTTTTGTGGCAAAATGTTATCAGATAGCATATAATTAGGTTAAGATTTTTGGTTTAGGTCATTAAGTAATGGTATTGGGAACATTCCAGAAGGGACTACTGAATAATACGTACTTTAAGCTTCTATGACTTTGACTGAGATTGCTAGATTGATGCTCTGTGAGTGACCATGTTGTTATTCAGAGAATGTCTTTTCACAACTAAAGTTATGACACACCACGTGTAATTCATGCTAGGTTAGGATTTGAATTATGTGACTGCTGCAAACATGTTACTTTTTGACAGAACTTGATTGATCTTGAAAAGTTATATAATACCAGAAAACCAGGAAATATGAAAGTTATAGATTAACCTGATCAAAAAAAAAAAGTGGGGGGAGGAAGGAAGGAAGGAAGGAAGAAAGTAGTGGAAAATTACATTACACTGTTGCCAAGAAAACTGCATGAACATATCCATGAAATCAACAGGAGTCAAGCTTGACCTGCAGGAAGTTTTTCTCCCTCATTTTATTTTAAAAAGGACAGTAAGCCTGTTCAAAAATTTATCCTATTATTCAATACAACAAAAACTGGCACTATTCTATTGGCTTATAGGATAGGTTTTCCCCAAGTAGTGCACATAGCTTTGGTGGCACAGTGGTTAGAATGCAGTATTGCAGGCTAATTCTGCTGACTGCCAGTGGTTTGATCCTCACTTGCTCAAGATTGACTCAGCCTTCCATCCTTCCAAGGTTGATAAAATGAGGGCTCAAATTGTTGGCGGCAATATGCTGTAAACCGCTGAGATAAGACTGTAAAGCACTGTAAAGCAGTATATAAGTTTAAGTGCTATTGCTATCTAGAGGCTAAAGGTTGGGAAAATCAAAGAGATATATATGCTTGGAGAATGACATTGCTTCTTCAATAATACTCTCTCTGAAGACTTGGGGTTGGGGGCTGCACTAACAAAAAAATATTTTACATGACCAATTCAGTTTAAATGGACATCGGAAGAGCAAGTTGTAGATCATGGCTTCCCAGTCCTTATTTTCATAACAGCTAGTCTGTGATGTGGATATTCCTTTTCATTTACTTCTGTTCTTATAGTAAGCCAATTTAAAGCAGCAGATATTTAAGATATATAAAGTTATATCATCTATTTCTGTTTCTCTATTCTTGCTATGTAATTCCATTGATGTAAATAGTTTGGGAGAAATGGAGTTAGAATGAGAAATGTTCAAAAGCAAAATTAATTGCAGAATCTAAATGAAAATATTTATATTTTATAATTGTCACTAGTCCAGAAGTATTGTTTAACTAAAAACGTGTGAACAATTGTTGGGTGAAATGTTATGGCAAAGCCTTCAATGACTAATTTGAAAATTTGCAACCCTTTTGTCTCCAGCCTAAAGCCTGAGTTTCTAAAGTTTTGCCTATAATAAATAGTTGCTTTAAATTCTTAATTTGGGTGAAGTCAAGGGCATTCTGCTTACAATGTTGTCTTATGATATAGCCTTGTTTCATTTACCAGATTTTAACATTTCAGATTTGAATTCAGGAAGATGCACTTTGCCTCTGTACAGCTATAGGATGTCAAGGGTTAAATAACCACACTTCTCAGTATGGTAAGTATCACTGGTAAAGTTCTCATGAACAAACCAATTGTTTGGCTTTCCATTTTCAATATTTGGTTTCTTGTTGCATGAAGCATGGAGAATTTAACAAAGCTGTTTTTCATTGTTTAGAGAAAAGTAAATTGCTAAACCTCTGGAGAGCCTCTTCAGTTTCTATTGTGGCAATTTTCACTTTCCACATTAGAGATCCAAGACAGTAATATTGAAGACTGAGAGTCTTTGGAGCTTCAGCGTTCAAAAATTTATTGAATGTATAAAACAGTCAATTTAAAATTGAGTTCTTACAAACAGAAAGAGACAGTGTTAATTCTTGTTGCATGAGGACAAGATATTCTGTCTTGAGATACTTTCGTAATTCTAATAATAAGATTGGTTCGTATCAATGAAGACCTTCCTCTTTGTGGTATCCAATAGAAATGCAACTGTCACGATGCCTTCCCTTGTCATTTCAGTGGCGCATAAGAAGTCAGAGAGGCTACAGAATGTGAGAGAAAATTGTACATAATGGAAATACAACCATCAATCTGCCCATCAGATTTTTTTCCCTTGACATTCTCTTCTTTAAAAAAAAAATCTAAAGTAAATAATTTCATTGAATGAAAAACTTGGCAGAAATTCTAGCAATATTCAATAGTGCAAATGAAGCTATAGCTTCAATCTCATTTGATGATTAGTGCAGGTGCAGCCCGGTCATATGGTTAAGGTTAAGGTTTATTAAATTTGTATACTGCCCTTCTCCCGAAGGACTCAGGGTGGTGAACAGCCAAAATTAAAATACATAAAGTAGAAAAATTAAAATAAATTAAAACAGAATTAAATCAGTTTGGTTTCCCTAATTTTTTTTTTTTTAAAAAAACCCTTTACCCATAAAATAGCCCATTAAAATTTTAAGCCAGCCCGGCTTGCTGGAATAAGAAGGTCTTCAACGCTCTGCGGAAAGTATGGAGGTCCGGGATCAGTCGTATTCCTGGGGGTAGCTTGTTCCAGAGGGCGGGTGCCCCCACAGAGAAGGCTCTTCCCCTGGGGGTCATCAGTCGACATTGCTTGACCGACGGCACCCTGAGGAGACACTCTCTGTGGGAGCGGATTGGCCGGTGGGAGGTTATCGGTGGCAGAAGGTGGTCTCGTAAATATCCGGACCCTAAGCCATGGAGCGCTTTAAAGATGAGAACCAATACCTTGAAGCGCACCGGGAAGACCACTGGGAGCCAGTGCAGCTCGCGCAGGAGAGGTGTTACATGGGAGCGCCATGTCGCCCCCATAATTACCTGCGCAGCTGCATTCTGGACCAGCTGGAGCCTCTGGGTGCTCCTCAAGGGGAGCCCCATGTAGAGAGTGTTACAATAGTCCAGACGGGAGGTGACGAGGGCATGAGTGACCGTGCATAAGGAGTCCCGATCTAGAAAGGGACGCGAATCAGGCGAACCTGATGAAAAATCCTCCCGGTCACGGCCATCAAGTGCTCTTCTAAAGACAGCCGTGCATCCAGGAGGACACCCAAGTTACGAGCCCTCTCCATGGGGGCCAATGACTCACCCCCAATAGCCAGCGATGGCACCAGCTGGCTATATCGTGACGCTGGCAGCCACAGCCATTCGGCCTTGGAGGGGTTGAGTCAGAGCCTGTTTCTCCCCATCCAGACCCGCACGGCCTCCAGGCACTGGGACATCACTTCAAGGGCATTGTTGGGGTGGTCTGGGGTGGAGATGTACAGCTGAGTATCATCAGCGTACAGATGGCACCGCACCCCAAATCCACGGATGATCTCACCCAGGGGCTTTACATAAATGTTGAACAGGAGAGGTGAGAGGACCGACCCTTGCGGCACCCCACAAACAAGGTTCCTCGAGGTCGACTTCTGCCCCCCAGCCCACACGGACTGCAACTGGTCGGAAAGATAGGAGGAGAACCACTGTAAGACAGTGCCTCCCACTCCCAACCCCTCCAGCCAGCACAGCGTGATACCATGATCGATGGTATCAAAAGCCGCTGAGAGATCTAATAGGACCAGAACAGAGGAACATCCCCTGTCCCGATCCCTCCAGAGATCATCAACCAAGGTGACCAATGCTGTTTCTGTGCTGTACCCAGGCCTGAAGCCGGACTGGAACAGATCCAGATAGACAGTTTCATCCAGGTACTGTGGGAGCTGTCGCGCAACTGCACTCTCAACAACCTTTGCCACAAAGCGAAGGTTGGAGACAGGACGGTAATTTACCAAAACAGCCGGATCCAGCGAAGGCTTCTTGAAGAGGGGCCTCACCACCGCCTCTTTCAAGGTGGGAGGTAAGAAACCCTCATTCAGAGAAGCGTTTATAATCCTCTGGAGCCAGCCTCGTGTAACCTCCCGGGTAGCCAGCACCAGCCAGGAGTGACATGGGTCCAATAAACATGTGGTTGCATTCAACCTCCCCAGCATCCTGTCCATGTCCTCGGGAGTCACAGGATCAAACTGCTCCCAGATAACATTCTCAAGACCCGCCTCGGACACCTCGCCTAAACCCACCCAGTCAGAGTTCAGGCCGTCCCAAATTTGAGTGATTTTATCGTGCAGATAATGTGCAAAATCCTCAGCACGCCCTTGCAAGGGGTCTTCCCACGTTCCCAGATGGAAAAGGGAGCTGGTCACCCTAAACAGGGCAGCTGGGTGATTATCTGCTGACGCGATAAGAGTGGAAAAATAATTACACTTTGCCGCTTTTATCGCCACTAAGTAGGTCTTGATATAAGACCTCACTAGTGCTCGGTCAGATCCAGAATGACTAGTCCTCCAACTACTCTCTAGGCGTCTTTTCTGGCGCTTCATCTCACTCCCTCGGAGAACCAAGGAGCTGGGCTGATTCAGCGCCGGGTCAGAGGCCGCAAAGGCACGACCTGATCTAAAGCACCAGTGGCCGCCCTATCCCAGGTGGCCACCAGGTCTTCCATCAAGTCGTGAGCCAGAGTCTCAGGGAATGGCTCAAGCTCCATTTGGAACCTATCAGGATCCATCATGCGCCTGGGGCAGAACCACCTTGTCGGTTCCGCCTCCCTGCGGCAGGGTGTAGTGGTCAGGAAGTCAAGTCTAAGGAGAGAATGGTCTGACCATGACAAGGGTTCGATGACTATATCCTTTGTATCTAGACCATTCAACCACTGACCAGAGACAAAAACCAAGTCCATAGTGTGTCCTCCTGTGTGAGTAGGGCCATGAATTAACTGGGTCAGGTCCATGGCTGTCATGGAAGCCATGAACTTCTGAGCCACCTCCAACGTTTCACCGATGGACGGCAGGTTGAAATCCCTCATGACCAAAAGCCTGGGGGTATCAACTGCCACCCCGGCTATGATGTTGAGGAGCTCGGGCAGGGCCGCTGCCATGCAGCAGGGATCCAGGTACGCAATGAGCAAGCCCACCTGCATCCCATGGCCCCACTTCACAAGGAGAGACTCACATCCGGCTATCTGAGGTACAGTGGCCTCCCTAGGATCGAGGCCTTCCTTTACAATAACTGCCACTCCCGCACCCCTACCCTGGGCCCTCGGCTGATGAAATGCGCAGAAACCCGGTGGGCACATCTCAATGAGAGGGACCCCCTCTCCTGGCCCAACCAGGTCTCTGTAATACCCGCCAGGTCTGCTCCCCCCTCCTGAATCAGCTCACTGATGAGGGGGGCTTTGTTAACCACGGACCTGGCGTTGTACAGCATCAGCCTAAGACCGGGGCTCTGAGACTCTGGACAACCCAGGGAGCGATGTGAACATTGGGGGCCAGAGCACGTCACCGCTCGGAAACAGCGGGCATGTGCCCCCACATCATGATGTGCAGATGGAATTAATCTGTCTCAACCCAGAATCTGTTCCAGTCAGAACGGAAGAAGCTTCAGAAAACCAAATTTGTGAAGTGGTTGTTTTGTTGCCTTTTTAAAAAGCAGCTTTGGGACAATGATGATGATGATGATGATGATGATGATGATGATGATGATGACGACGATGATATGATGTGTCTCCTCAGAGCAGCAGTTTTAAATCACAGTTTTAAATCACTGGCTGGGAAGGTTACAATGATGAACACATGATCCTAGGACAGTGCAACTGTCATAAATACATCCTGGTTGCCAAGCACCCACATTTTGATCAGGTGAGCATTGAGATGCGGCAATAGTTGTAAGTGTGAAAACCTTCATAAGTCACTTTTTTCAGTGAAGTTGTAACTTCAGATAGTCACAAATGGTTGTAATTTGAGAACTACCTGTACATTAAATGTGTTTGACTTGATGCAGAACTTCCAGGCTAGCTCATATTGCTGCATAACTGTGGAAAGACCATGGCTCATTGATCAAGTACAGGTTTTGCAAACCAACAATAAAGGCTAAAGCAGGGGTGGGTTCTACTTACCTTTACTACCGGTTTGCAACGGGACCGCGCATGTGCGTTCTTCTGCGCATGCGCAGAAACATTCTGATGACGTCGGGGTCAGTGGGCGGAGCCTCCCATCAGTTTTACTATCGGTTCTATAGAACCGTTGTGAACCAGGGGCAACCCACCACTGGCTAAAGTCCTTGAGATTTTATAATCAAGCATTTGAAAAATCTCTGCCTATATATATATATATATATATATATATATATATATATATATATATATATATATATTAAAAAAACAACAATAATTGACACTAAATTGTAAATTTTGATGTGAAAGAAGCATGAAAGTTATTAAATGGTCTTCATGGTATTCAAATATATCAATTAAAATTAATCAAATTTGTTTAAGCTCTGATATAACTTTGTTTTGGTCTTAGGACCAGCCAGATTTGAAGTGAGGCAGCCAGTGCTCAAAAGTCAAGTGTGGCTTTTCTTCCTGAGCAAAGTCGGACAGTCCTGAATTAGATGGGCAGATAAAATATATACATGGATCATTAGGAAAGGAAGTAAACATGCAGGGTAGCAAGAAAAGACAACAATGTCTCACATAAAAATGAAGTCAGATGTTCAGACCTCCTTTTAAAATATATGATAGTGGCTGCATTCAGGAGTCAAAGTTTCCTGTCAGTTCTTCCTTTTTTTTTTTTCTCTGCAAATCAATTTTGCAAGTGTGAAATACAGAGGCATTGATGATATGCATCTGCATGGCTGAACTTTACATTGGTAATGTTCAGTGTCTTGTTGCAATGCATTTTTATAACTAAACTTCCTTTTAAAAATCTCTCCACTCAGAATAAGATTTAAAACATTCACTGTTCAGTCATTTTCAGTTTTCAGTTCCACTAGAAGAGTAATAAACAAACTCCCCCTACAGGATTTATATGGTAATCACAATCTAAATTGCAGCTTTGCAATACTGTATATGTATAAAGGTTGTTCCAAATATACTGGGTATTTTTACAAATACAAACACTTACACTGTGTAGTGTAAGTTACACATTACAAACATCCACGCTCCACAGTTTTCGTATGAAATAAATAATGCAACATTCCTTTTGTTTAATCTCTCATGCCAGAACAGTCAACAGGAAGTTTCTCAACCTGAGTTCAGTTCTCCAAGTTTTTATTAGCAAAGTTATACTGAGCAAAATGAAAAGGAAAAACAAACAAATAAGTCTATTTATAAAGTATGTAATTTTAAGAGAATAAATAAATATGGCAAATTAAAAAAAATAAAATTGGGTGTTAATAACATCAGAAAAAAAATTATTGAGTATTGACTTACTCACCAGGCACTCATATGGTGGGTTTAATGATAATACATTCAATTACACATTTAATGATCAATTTTTATTATTCCACATGTGATTATTGGAAATTGTCCAAAGTTTGATATAAAATGGATGGATATATAAAGGTTTGAAATGACTTAAACAAATATGTATAGGACAGATAATGTTAAATAGATACATGATGGATAGACACATGATAGACAGATTGATGAGAGAGAAAGAGAAGAGAGAGAGAGGAGAGAGAGACACACACAGAGAAAGATGCTGAAGCAGGGGTGAAATGCTCCTGGTTCAGACCAGATTAATTCATTCTCATCTTAGTCCAAAACAAAATTCTTAATAACCTGCCAAAGGCTTTTCTTGACAAAAAACCCACAAAGTTCAAGGCACACTGACAAGAAGCATTGACCTCTCGTCTGGACTATTGTAACACTCTCTACATGGGGCTCCCCTTGAGGTGCACTCGGAGGCTCCAACTGGCGCAGAGTGCGGCCGTGCGGGTGGTTATGGGAGCAACATGGAGCTCCCATGTAACACCTCTCCTGCGCGAGCTGCACTGGCTCCCGGTGGTCTTCCGAGTGCGCTTCAAGGTTCTGGTTACCACCTTTAAAGTGCTCCATGGCTTAGGACCTGGTTATCTACGGGACCACCTGCTACCACCAATAGCCTCCCACCAGCCAGTACACTCCCTTAGAGAGGGGCTCCTCCGGGTGCCGTCGGTCAAACAATGTCGACTGGCAGCCCCTAGGGGGAGAGCCTTCTCTGTGGGGGCACCTACGATCTGGAACGAGCTCCCCCCCGGATATACAGAGGATCCCGGATCTGCGCACCTTCCGCCGCGTGCTTAAAACGTTTTTATTTCATCAAGCTGGCCTGGCCTAAATCTTCTCCCTTTTAAAATTTTTAAATTTAAATTTTAAACACTAATTTTAATTTGTTTAATTATGGGATATTTTTAAAATTTAGCCAAATTGTTTAATCTGTTTTAATCTATTTTAAATTTTGTATTTCTGTGTTTTATCTCTTGGCTGTTCACCGCCCTGAGTCCTTCGGGAGAAGGGCGGTATAGAAATCTAATAAAGTAAAATAAAATAAATAAATAAAATAAGCATGGGAATCAACGTTGCTTTTCTACAAAGAACCCAATGGCTCATTGCTGCTCTTTTAAGCCTTATGGGAGTGGCCGATCATCTTCTGGTCTTACTCCTGAGTTGTCCTTTTTCCTTCAGCTGCTCTTGCCTTCTGACAGCTCTGTGCATGACTGCACTAGGAACAGGCTCCTCCTGTCCCTTTGTCTCTCTCCTGTCCACCTCTGGAGGCTCCGGAGTCCACGCATCGCTCCCAGATGGCCCTGGCCCCATCTCTGCCTCCAACACAGAGCCCTCATCTGGGCCTTCCCCAGCCTCCAGGACTGGCCCATTGTCTTCCCCAGCCTCCTCACTGTCCGCCTCTGCTGCCAGGTCCACAAGTTGCTGGCGGACCACAACAAAACTTATCAGTATAGCCAAAACTTTCAATTGTCCCTGTTTCATGTATAAGGCTATTAATAAAATAAAACACATAAGCCAACAAAGTTAAAGAACATAGTATGCGCCAAAATCTTTGGAATATAATCAAATGGCATAACAAACTAATCACAAAGGCAGGAACTATATCACACATGTTCTCAGCAGAAGTAGTTTTTCTGACTCCTCAGACAACTTGACTTTTTCTCATCCTACATTAAACAGCTGTTATATTATGTATTCTGCAGCCGAATGAGCTGCAATGCTCATCTAAACTTATATTTCTTTTTTGTCAGCTTAATTTTTTTGGCCCACCAGCCAACAACCACAATTTGGGAGAATATCTCAGCTGGAGGGAAAAGAGATTAATGTCTCCTCATTCTGGAAAAAAGAAAAAGAAAAAGTACTCTCTTGGTCTCTGGTCAAACTTACCCCGAGACATGTTATTTATTGAAGAAAATGGATCAGTTAAAGAATGATTCAAAATTCTTTTATGGAGAAACAAGATACTCACTGCATCAGGATGGTTTGCAATAAGGGCCCCATTACTCAATTGTTTAACAGTACCTGAACAAGGGTTTTCCTTAATAGCTGAAGATACAATATCGGTGAAAGATTTAATCGCTGAAATGAATGAAACGGAGAGCTTGCATTTGTTTCAAGGAGATAATGAAAAAATATGGTAAAGCTTTAGGATAAGGCTTTATTAATGCAAGTGGGTTTTGCTGCCTCCAAAAGTATCATATTATTATCATCATATTGTAATGATACTAGGGAAGGATAAGGTCAGCCCTACACACATCAAACATGTTTTTGTGTGTGTGACAAGATAAGCTAGTCTGCTGCATGCAACAGCAGACAACCATTCATACTATATAGTTATAAATTAACTTGTAGGGAAATTCTCTATAGCTGATGTTAAGTGGGGTAGGCAGTTGTTCTGGACAGGCACAATGTAACCTTCTTTAAAACATAAAATCTGTTCATCTGTATTTTCATTATTGTGTGGTAAATTATGAAGTTTTTATGACAAGAGTATCAGTCTATGTGTTTCAGAAATTGGACATGCTGACTTTTTGCTGACATGGCTTTTCACTCAAAATCCCGAAACAAGAATCATTTTCATTCTATGCATAGCAGCAGTACAAGAAACCTAAGAATTTTCTTCTTAAACATAATTTTATTAAGAACTTAAATTACAAAAGTAAAAACAAATACAAAAATTTAGAGGAAGAAAAGAGAATGGAAAGAAAGAATAAAAAGTGCAAGAAAAAGAAAGAAGAGGAAGAAAAGAGAAAATATAAGAAAGACAAAGAAAAATATATAAAGAAGTGCATTCCAACCTTCACTGCAACATTATAAGCAAATTTAAGAACTCTTATTGCCTATAAAGTTAAACATCTCTTTATTACATAGCCCATAAGCAAATTCATAAATCATCAACTTTTCAGTCTTGATGCTTTAGATTTGCTGACAGCCAGACCATTGCAGTATTGCAACAAAATGTCTCATTTTACCTTAATCAAATAAACCAACTTTATATTCCTTCCTTTTACTTCTAATTGTCTTCATAATCTGATTCATTCAACTGTTATAATGTGAAATTGGAGAGCAAGGGATACAAGCCTGTGTGCAGAAAAGAAACAATGTTCTTCATAGGTTACAAAAATGAATAGAAACATGCACACTAATTATGCTATTATATGTTATATTATTATGCTATTCCTTTTGGGGTAAGTAACATTATGCATAGGACAGAAAAGGAGAAAGGAATAGTAAACCAACTGGATTAAGGCAAGAAAAAGAACCTAAAATATATGTACCATGTTTTCCTGAAAATAAGAACCTGTGTTATATTTTTTTTGAACCCTGAAATAAGCGCTTGGCCTTATTGCCATGCGCTCAAAGCTTTGCTGGCTAAGGAATTCTGGGAAGTCCACAAGTCTTAAAGTTGCTAAGGTTGGAGACCCCTGCTTTAAGACAAGTTCTCAGAGGTCTTTAGAGTTCTTGATAATGCAAGCAGAGGACAATTTGTTGATGATTGAAGAAGCTGGAATGGCATCCTCTCGCTAAGAAACAAAATTGAATGAGATGTGGGAAATCTCCACATTCCTTTATATCCATAGAACTGCAGGAATGCCTAATCATAGATTTTTGACATCAGAAATAGTTAGATTCTAGATAATGTTTTGATATTTTTTTAAAAAAAATCTTTCAAAATTTTAAAAAAACAAGTCCAGTGATAAATGTCAGTCCCATTAGATAGATCAACTGAATAGGACAGATAAAACTCATTTTACTGAGATAGATTACAGTAGTAGAATCTTATCAATCTGATTATTCTGTACTTCCTATAATTCAGTGAAGTAGAGAGGTGACTGTCTGAGCAGCTTCCAAATATTTTATCATAGTTGTGGACTTTAAAATGTTTCAGCCCCTTTTGCCTAGGCAACAGTTTCTGCATAACTCAATCAAGGTCATCTCCCTTACTCTCTAAATGAACTATGATTAAGAATTACATGGATAGAAGTTATCTGAGGGAATCATCTCTTTCCAGTTACATCTCCTAAGGAGCTACATCTGGTGGGATCCAGAAGGGCCTTCTCTGTGATAGCTCTCTTTGGAACATCCTCGCCACAGAGTTTAGGCTGGACCCCACTTTGATGCTCTTTCACAAAGCTCTTAAGACCTGGTTCTGCCAAGGGGCCTGAAGAACCCAAAGTGGGATGGAGCCCATCAATGGTGGGATTCAATTTTTTTTTACTACTGGTTCTGTGGGCATGGCTTGGTGGGCGTAGCAGGGGAAGGATACTGTAAAATCTCCAATCCTACCCCACTCCAGAGGAAGGTTACTGCCAACTCCCCATTTCCTCCCGATCAGCTGGGACTCAGGAGGCAGAGAATAGATGGGATCAGGGCCAGTCAGAAGTGGCATTTGCCAGTTCTCCGAACTACTCAAAATTTCAGCTATCGGTTCTCCAGAACTGGTCAGAACCTGCTGAATACCACCTCTGGAGCCCATCAAGTGGCTCATCTGATTGTATGTTGTCCCGTGTATGGGGGGGAGATTATTGGTTTTTATTCTTTTATATTTTGTTTTTTTATTGTTTGTTTAGCCATCCAGAGTCAATGAAAATGTGTGGGCAGTTATAAAAAACTTCAAAATAAATAAATTAAATAAAAAATGTGAATAGGATGCATTGGTCCAGGAGTGATTTCCAGATTTTGAGACAACATAGTGGATGAATGCAATTATTGCATTCACACAACAGGCCAAATTAGTTTAAATGACTCTATGAATTGTAAGTGCTTGGCTAGTTTATAATTTGGCATTTTATGCCAACCTGGAAAATGGATTAAGACTGTTGTGTGAATGCTGCTTCTATGTTGTTACTGTTATTCAATTTGCATTTTTATTAGCCAACTTGAACAATGTCATAATTAATTATGTAGGCTACTCCATGAAAGAAGAAGAAAAAAAATCCCACAGTGAAGCCCAGAGGGTATACTGAATTTAGATCTCCATGGAAGAAAACAGATGAATATGTGACATGAAGTATTTTACAAGTGCTTAACAAGAACATGATTGGGGGGGGGGGATTGAAATCCATGAAATCAATGCCATAAATTTATATTGCTTTTTTTTTTTTTACAGTTAGTGAAGTGCAAGAAGATCAATAGTAGAACAACATTATTCACTTTAAATATCAGTGGCCTCTAAGAACAAAAGTGAATGGTTGAATATGATGAGTCCACCAGTGATACTAAATCGGGAAGATGAGATGATGTAGATGGGGTCAATACCAAACACAGAGTGATGCAATGTTGAATTAGTTCATTTGGAATGCAAGTAAGTGGATTAGAGAGAAGCACAGTTCAATATGATGAAGTAGAAATTAAGGAAATTAGGGTGGGAGGCTAGCATGGGAAAGAAAATAGGTTTTCATTCATGACCTGTTTCAAGATAGTTACTGAAATGGTGAATATTACATGGAAGAATGAAGGCCTTACTTTCTTGCTGTCTCTGAGGTCAATCCACACATGGAAAATTCAATTCTCTAACAGAGGGCGAGTAAACCAGTTCCCCCCCAAAAATTAAAGCACCAAGATTTTCACAGGAGAAAATCTGTTTAAAATACTGGAAGTTATGACTGGCAGCATAAAATCAATATCAGACACATACGAAATATTTCTTACCTTAGTTTGACATCTATTGATGTGTTTCTTAAGGTTTTATAGTTTGCAAGTGGTCTTTGTTCTTTGTAGTTTAAAATATATTGAACCTGTGGTAAGATAATAGACAGACAGACAGACAGACAGACAGACAGACAGACAGATAGACAGACAAAGAGCTGTGGTGGCGCAGTGGTTGGAATGCAGTATTGAATGCTAATTCTGATGACTGCTGACTGCCAGCATTTCGGCAGTTTGATTCTCACCAGCTCAAAGTTGTCTTAGCCTTCCATCCTTCTGAGGTCGGAGATTGTTGTGGGACAATATGCTGACTATGTAAATCACTTAGAAAGGGCTGTAAAGCAGTGTGAAGCAGTATATACTGTATTTTTTGTAGTATAAGACGCACCTTTTCCCCCCAAAAAAGAGGGTGAAAATCTGGGTGCGTCTTATACTCCGAATGTAGCCCCGCCCAGCTTCTCAAATGGAGGTTTCAGAGGCTGAAAAAAGCATCAGAAACAAAGCTTCAGAAAAGAAGCCCCCAAACAGAGCTCCAGAAGCTTTTTTTCTGAAGCTCTGTTTCGGAGGCTTTGAGAGGCAGGAAAAAGTTTTTTTCTGAAACAGAGTTTCAGACGTTTCAGAGGCAGAAAAAAAAGCAAAAAAAAAAAAAGCAAGGCACAGAGCTCACAACCAAGGATCCTGTTGCTAAAATTTACCTCTGGGTACAGCTGATTGGGCATATTCAGGCTGAGCCACCTGCCCATCAGCTATTTTCTTATTTTCCTCCCCAAAAACTAAGGTGCGTCTTATACTCTGAAAAATATGGTAAGTCTAAGTGCTTTTGCTATGATAGATAGATAGACAGACAGAAAGACAGACAGACAGACAGACAGACAGACAGACTTGTTCATTCCATGATCGAGAATTACTAGAAACTGCATTGCTGATGGCAACAATAATGTGGATACAGGCTCAAAGGACCACTAAAAAGCATCTGAAAAATAATAGATTGGAACTGTTACTCCTTACAAATAATATTAGTACTTAGTTTGTGCTTTGATAAAGAGTACATTTTAATTAAGGGATGCTGAACTGAATCAACAAAGCCAGAATTAGAATGTTCAATATGGCTCTGAACGCAAATCAGTCCCAGATACTATTTTCCAAACTGACTTCTTCATTGACTTTTAGTGACCACTCCCCCTTCCCTTCTTCTTTACATTCTTTACATAAATGCATTCCATTCATGCTTTTTTTAATTTTTTTTAACTATCCTGCAAAATAATGTGTGGGGCACTATACAAATTCTACTCCAGTTATTTTGTTAGGATTATTGGCCACAATCCTATATTTCAGTCATTTCAAAAAGAATGAAAAGCTTTACTATACTTGTCAACTAATAAAGTTGACTTCTCTTGTTAACTTCATCCATGAATGATTACTCTAACGAAGACTACAATGAACAACATTAAGGTCCCCAACCATTCTACAAGTAACAAATATACAATATTGCCTTATATAGAATCAAAACATTGGGTCATCAAAACCAGTAGTTTTCCAATGCCATAAGGAGGATCTCTAATGCTACAATATGTCTCTTTCCTTATGTTTATTCATTTCTTGTATCTTTCTCTTTTTTTTAAACCCCATGTTTTAAAACAGAACTGGGCAATCAGAAATCAGAAACTGGGTTGATTTTTGTTGTTCTTTTAAGAATTAGGCATGGTAAACTTAGAAAAGGTTTAGGTTATTTAAAAATTATGCAGTTTTCCCAGGAGGGATTTGTTATTTTGCTGTCAGTTTAATGTAGATTTGTGGGTGAGGAGAAACTTGGAAAATGGTTAAAGGATACCGGTTGCCTATTCCATATTTTAAGCCATATACATTGTGGGGAATACAGGTGGATAACTAGGTTATTCCCTCCCAAATGTAAACCTTCTGAGGTCAAATATGGTTCTTCAGAAGTTCAGATTAAATGTACAAATGCCAGAAGCACAGTTTGCCCAATTGTCCAATTCTTGAGGCTGAACTGATGGTATGATCCCAGTTACCAGTCATTACTGAAGATTTTCAATGAAAACGTTGGTCAAGGGGAAAATAAATATGGCAAAAACTGTCACCCTTCTAGCTCTTTCCCATGAATTTCCCATCTCACTATCACTGACAACTTCTCTGCCATGACTATTAGTGACTTGTACACTTAGATACTGTAGATGAACTGATGGTACAATTGCTGTCAGTGTTGGAATGTACAGAATTTTGTAAAAAGTTCATTATTTACTGAACTTTTTTTTCCTTCATTAAAAATATTTATATGACCTTTGCTTTCTTTCTCTGGCTTGTTTACAGCTGCCAGAAAAGCACTTGAGAAAGCTCTCGGTTTTGTTATCATTTTAAATTCTCAGTTTTATACTACTTCATTTGTTCTTACTTAAGAGTCTTTTGGAAGAACAAATGAAAGAATGATTCATATTTTTGTTTGACACATATGGGCTAAATGTAGCATAAACCGCATTCTTTCATTTGCCACTTGTTACTTAAATGAATATTTGTGGCAGTTGCACAGCAAGGCTTCAGCATAATACAAGCATTAGTAATTGATTTTCTTTTTAATTAATGAAATTATATGATGTATTATGACTGTGGTGCATGTAATACAAGATCTCACAATGCAGTAGATTTACTTTAATAATTTTTTTTATTATATTAAGTCCCACAATATTATTTTTTTTTCAGTTATGAGCAGCAGATGAATTGTCGCTTTTTTCATTTTTCTAAAATATTGGTAATGTTTGCAGAGATAAGCATTAAGTATCAATACAATCTGCTATCTGCAATGTGACAGATTCAAGCATATGAAGTTACTTGTCCTTTTAAAACTCTGGGTATTCTTGGATTTGGTCTTAGCTGTCAGTGTGTTGAATGTATGGCTCTTCAGCCAAGAATTTGAGATGCTGGAAATGTACCAGTATCTTTCCTGTTTCCTTCTAATTTCCAAGAACTTCGAAGCAGCCAAAAATCCTCATGGACAACATGCTGCAGCACAGGAAGATAAATGGGGAAGGGGAAATACGTACAAATAGCAAGTGGGGAGAGGAATTATTTTTACTGGGAAATTTTATTTTATTATTGCTATGGCCAGTTCAAACTTTTAAGATAGTCAGTGAGTTTGCACCCAACTGATTGACCCCTTCTAATTGAGCTTCAAAGTGTCAGATTTATTTGTTTTTTTAATTTTCTTCTTCTGATTTTAGGGGTATGCATTCCTTCATTTCACAATTTAAAATTTAAAAAATGCAATTTTGATTAAATGTTCATGAATATAAAATGAACAGCAATGGTAACATGATTCTTTTGTATTATTCCACTTGTCCATCTTCTACTCTTTGATGTTGGACATTACTGTTTCTAGAGGCAAAGAAGTCCTTTCTCCTGCTACTTTTTGCTAACCATCTTTTTATTTTCCATAGTGACGGTGTACAGCTACCAGAGAAGATAACAATTTTCCTACTCTGTCTGGGTAAATTAAATGATCTATTGCTGGGAAAATAAAATGGCAGCCATAATTAAACAGCTTCCAGCTATTTAATAGTGTTGCTTCCATCGGTGCTTTCAAAACAAAGCAAAAACATAGAAAACTATATTTTAGAAAGTTGATGCATAAAAATGTGCATATTAGTTAGAAAAATTTAACGTGATTAATGTCTAAAAAGTACATAAAATAAATACCAGACAAAGTAGATAATAGCAAGACCTGATAGTAGCAAAGAGCAGGAAATTTGAAGAAAGAGACCGAGGGATTAATTCTGGCTGCACAAGACCAAGCCTTAAGAACAACTATATACAAAGCCAGAACCGAGAAGACAGCAACAGACAGCAAGTCCATCTTCGCAAAGAAGCTGAAGAAACTGTGGCCACCTCCTTAGCTGTTGCAAGAAGGTTGCACAGACTGATTACAAAAACAGGCAAGACGAAGTGGCAACAACGATGCATTGGAAGATCTTCAAGCAAGAACTGGTTGGATCATAAAATAGACAAAGTAATAGAAAATGAAAAAAACTGAAGTGGTCTAGGACTTCTAGGAATTAGAATTGAAACAGACTGTTCTGCCCCAGCTACGGAACCCAAGAAATGTAGCACACACAAAACTCTGAACAATTCCGTTTACTACAAACAGTCTTTTTTCAAATGCAGGCTATTACTAAAAATGTCCTTAACAGCCTGCCAGGAATTCCAAAGATTAGATAAAGGCTTACAAGAGTTGGCAATTAGCCCAGAAACCAGGTTTGCAAGGAAACTTCACTCTCAAATGCTCAGCAAGCGACCGGATGAACATATGTTGTTTCCTGCAACGTTTGCCAGCTATGTGCAAACTTAAATAGGCTAAGGGAGTGGCCAATTAGCCCCGAGCCCCGAGGAGACCTTTTGGCAAGCCTGCGTGCTCGTGCATTAAGAAGAGGCTCCTCTACTTCACTCTCTTCACTTGAAGGAGCCTCTGGAGGTTCTGAAGGCCCTGGCTGAATCTCTGCCTCTGGCACCTCATCTTCTTCAGCCTCCTCGCTGTCCAACTCGAGCGCCAGCTGCACAGACTGCTGGCATGACACCACACCAGCCTCCTCATCATTGGGATCAGCCACAATCCATGCATGCCGCTGGCGGGCCACAACACAGACAGGTGCCTATCACATAACACAAGAGATATGTATGAAAGACAAAAAAGTGTACATTGCAGTATCTGGAGACAGAAAATGAGAAGAGATAGAATTGGAGAAAATTATAAATATAAATACATGCAACTAGAAATAGGACAACTGTGACAAAAGAAAGCCAAGAGATGTACACACAGCTGTACATTTCTACCCCAGACCACCCCAATGATACCGTTGACATGATGTCTCGTTACCTGGAGGCTGTATGGATCTGGACGGGGAGGAACAGGCTCAGACTCAACCCCTCCAAGACTGAGTGGCTGTGGTTTCCAGTGCCCCTATATAGCCAACTGACACTATCGCTGGCTATTGGGGAGGAGATCTTGTCCCCCTCAGAGAGAGTTCGCAACTTGGGCATCCTCCTGGATACGGGGCTGTCTTTAGATGATCATATGACGGCCGTGCCAGGGGGGCTTTCTATCAGGTTTGCCTGATTTCCCAGTTGTGTCCCTTTCTGGATTGGGACGACTTATGCACGGTCACTCATGCCCTTGTCACTTCTCGTCTGGATTACTGTAATGCTCTCTACATGGGGTTCCCCTTGTGGAGCACCCGGAGGCTCCAACTGGTCCAGAATGCAGCCGCGCAAGTGGTTATGGGAGTGACTCGTCGCTCCCAGGTAACATCTCTCTTGCGCGAGCTGCACTGACTCCCAGTGGTCTTCCGGGTGCATTTCAAGGTGCTTGTCACCATCTTCAAAGCGCTCCATGGCTTAGGACTGGGATACCTACAGGACCACCTTCTACTATTGAATGCCTCCCACCGTCCAATACGCTCTTACAGAGAGGGCCTCCTCAGGGTGCCATTGGCCAAGCAATGTCAGCTGGCGACCCCCAGGGGAGAGCCTTCTCCTTAATTGTAAGTTGCTTCTCTCCTTGATTAGTTTCCATTTATTGTTTCTTCTCTTGCCTTCTGGTGCTTTGGAAAATAAGATGACTCCTCTTCTTTGTGGCAGCCTTCAAATATTGGAACACTGCTATCATGTCACCCCTAATCCTTCTTTTCTATAGACTGGCCATATCCAATTCCTGCAACTGTTCTTCATATGTTTTTGTCTCCAGGCCCTTAATCATCTTAGTTGCTCTTCTTTGCACTTTTCCCCAAAGTCTCAACATCTTTTTGGTAATGTGACCAAAACTGGATGTAGTATTCCAGGTGTGGTCTTACTAAGGATTTATAAGGCGGTAAAATAAATGAATACTTATTATTTACTCAGTTCTGTTTTCCTTAGGAGAAATATGTGGGACTTGTTCATGTGGCCAGAGACCAAATGAACCCCTACCAAAAACCTTCTGCACCTGAGAACACATTAGTTGGCCCTCATTTCTGTTTAATATGAAAGTGAAAATAAGTTTCCAAATTCAGTTTCGCATAAGGATTTGCATGGGTTGAAGTTTTCTGGCACTCCTAATTCCCCTGCATTCAATTTAACCTTGCTACCTACTGGAGTAATGCTAAAAGCTGCCATTAGAAATTGAGGAGAAGACGATTTACAAAATAGTACTAAATTAGATAATATGATAGGATTATGTTAGAATCAAAACAAGGTGTCTCATTCAAAAGCCCAGTTCAAAAGACTTCTGAACAGGCAAGTAGGAAAAATCAGCTACTACCATAGGAACTCTGAAAACACAAGTGCTTTTCTTTGATCATAAATGCAACCCTGAAAACAGAAAATATAATAGTTAGATTCAACAGCGATTAGGGGCACACAGTGGCTAGTCTGCCTCCTAAGAGATAATGATGGTCTACTGCTGTAAATTGAAAAGAAAACTAATGAGCATATGCAATGGCATTTTCTGGAAGATCTCTAGTAGCTATAATGTTGGAATAAGAATGTGGAATTAATGGCATTGAGGGAATTGAATCATGATTTATTTACAAGCACTGCGGATTAGCTTCATGAATGCAATGGACTGCTGTAACGAGACCAAAATTAAATCCAATTATGACAGTGAACTAAAATATAAATATTATAATAGGTAATGGTATTGAAAATCAGTCACAATTTATATGAAAATATAATTTTACATTGGGGTGCAAGATTGTTCAAAAGAACAGAGAACAAAGCTGTATTATAGTCAGACTCAAAGTATAGCGGTATTCTTTCCTTGTCATACAGAAAGCACAAAGCTATTATTATAGTAAATTTTACAGTTATGAAGCATCCTATAAAGTTAAAATGGCCTTATTGTCTAGTACTATTACACAGATTGAGGTCAGAAAATCCTGGGGGGAGGGGAGAGGGGAAGAGTAGTAATATTTCCTTTTTAGGAACAGAAACTCTGACACTTTATACATTAAAAGAATGGAGACTTATAGGTAGTCCTCAACTTACAACCACAACTGAGCCCAATTTTTTGGTTGTTAAGCAAGACATTGGTTAAGTGAGTTTTGCCCCATTTTATGACCTTTCTTGCCACAGTTGTTAAGCGAATCATTGCAGGTGTTAAGTTAGTAACTCAGTTGTTAAGTGAAACTGGCTTCCCCGTTGACTTTGCTTGTGAGAGGGTTACAAAAGAGGATCGCATGACCCTGGGATACTGCAGCTGTCATAAATATGAACCAATTGCCAAGCATCCGAATTTTAATCATGTGACCGTAGGGATGCTGCATTGGTCATGGGTGTGAAAAACGGTCATAAGTCACTTTTTTCATGCGCGTTGTAACTTTGAATGGTCACTAAACAAACTGTTGGAAATCAAGGATTCCCTGAATTTTCAGATATTTGCATCCTTACATAAAACATCTCTTGCTGGGACCTTCAGATGGAAGACAATATGTTTGAACAGTCCTCCATTTCACTTGCTGGCACTTATAAAATGGGCAGCACCTGTATCAATTGCACTGCAATTTGCTAAGTGTTTTGTTCTCTAAACTCAGATAGTGTCAGCTCCATTAGGTAAACCAGACCAAGAAATCAGTTCTCTGGGAAGTTTCAAATTTACTTTTTTTTTTATTTTTAAACTAAGATTGACTATAATAGCAGACTGGTTCTGCTATACCTCCTTCTGTGTATTAAATTTCAGTGGATTAATCTCTGCCTGAGCCGCTTCCAAATGTTAACTCATTGTTTTGGACTTTTTTTAAAAAAAAAAATGTTTCAGCCCATTGTTTAGCTAGAAAACAATTCCTGCATATTTCTGTCAAAGTAGAGTCAGCTGAAAGAAGCAGCAGCCAGATGTGTTCTTGGCTTGCATTTTCTTGCATTTACCATGCATAAATGCATGAACAGGAAAGGTGCTTCAAGATTGAAAGAATGCCACAGTTGAATCTGTTAGTGAAGATGCAATAATACTGTCCACCATCCAAAAACTGTCTCGCTTAAGAATTGAGTGACTGCTAGAGAAGGTCTTGAATAACCATGGCCTGGCAGTAGATTCTCTAATACTTGAAATACTAAATTCTCTACTGATATTAGATAATACAACAATGAAGTATGAGATTCATTCTCAGTGCCGGCACTGCCCCTTCACAACTCTAATGGCAATAGCGATACCACTTAGACTTATATACCACTTCATAGTGCTTTACAGCCCTCTCTAAGTGGTTTACAGAGTCAGCAAATTGCCCACAGCAATCTGGGTCCACATTTTACCTACCTCGGAAGCAGGGGTGGGTTCTACTTACCTTTACTACCGGTGTGCAATGGGGCCACGCACACGTTTGCTTTGCTCACTGGCGCGCACGCTCTTGCTTCACTCACGTGCATGCGCGCTCTTGCTTCGCTCACATGCATGCACACTTTTCTGCGCATGCTCAGAAGCTACTGTAAATGCGCAGAAGCGTTTGATGACATCGGGGTCGGTGGGCGGAGCCTCCCAACAGTTTTACTACCAGTTCTATAGAACCGGTGCAAACCGGGGGCAACCCACCATTGCTTGGAAGGATGGAAGGATGAGTCAACCTTGAGTCTCGTGAGATTTGAACTGCTGAATTGCTGGCAGCCATCAGTCAGCAGAAGTAGCCTGCAGTACTGCATTCTAACCACTGCGCCACCACAATCCATATCCCAATCCTCTCCTACTGTTCTTCTACCCTCCCACACACATTTCTGCCTTGGAAATGCCTTGAAAAATAAAATTAAAATTGGGATGAGATGGTTCTTCAAGTAACCTGGACCCATGCCATGAAGGGCTTTAAAGGCGATTACCAATACCTTGAATTGCACCTGGAAGCAAACTGGCAACCAGTGCAGTTCACGGAGCAGCAGTGTAACATGGGCCATACTACAGTCTCTAGAAACTGTACCTCACTAGGGTCTGCACCAGCTGTAGCTCTAAATGCTGTTCAAGGGTAGCCCCCCAAGTGGAGAGCACTACAATAATTCAGCCATGAGATAACTAGGGCTTGAATGTCTGAGTGCAGGGTCTCCTGATCCAGGAAAGACCACAGCTGGCACACAAACCAAAGATGTGCAAAGACTCTCCTAGCCATGACTTTCACCTGCTCATTGAGCAGGAGTTGTGAGTCCAGGACAACCCCCAAGACAGGGGTGAAATCTACTTACCTTCCTTACCGGTTCGGAAATCCGTGCATGCATCACATGAGCGTGCAGACCCTCTGTGCATGCGCAGAGGGTAAAAAACACATTACTTCCTGGTTAAAACTAGGAAGTAATGACACCTGAGCGGGTGGGTGGAGCCTCACGCCACCATCGCTACTGGTTCTCCGAACCACCTGCCACAGTCGCTACCAGATCGCCCTATCCGGTCCGAACTGGGAGCATTTCATCCCTGCCCCAAGATGTGGACTGGATGCATCTGGGATATTGCCACTCCATCCAGAACTAAAGATAACAAAGTCCTGGATCTGGGGACTCCATGCACCCGAAGCCATTCCATCTTGCCATGGTCCAGGCAGGGCAAAGCTTGTTGTTCTCATCCATATTAGCCATACTAGAAACATATACATTGTTTTCTATGGAAAGCAAATATGCTATGAATTTGGTACAATATATTTAGAATAGAGATTTCTTTTTAACAAAGTTAATATTTAGTTTCTCCAGTTAACTTTGACAAAAATTTCAGATAACTGATTGCGGGGGGATATCTCCAAAGATAATCCTGAACCTAAATCCTCCTGACCTCTCAGAGGATCTACACACTGAAGTGTACAAATGACAGAGAAAGTCCCAGGAGTGTTAAAGAATTACTTCTGAAATGTGAGATCCAATTTACAATGACTCTTCATCCATCAAGGTCTAGTTTAAAACTCTACCTGACCAGTTGAAAGTCATGTAGGGAAAATGACTGGAACATATGTTCAGTGTATTTGTGGGGATTGTATCGGAGTGCTCCATACTAGTCCATTTCATGCCAAGATGTACAGTATTTTATAATTCATGCTTATCTCAAGAAAGTCAAATAAAATTAGCTAATTTCAGATTTACTATAAAAAGAAACATGGTTCTGCTATACAAGCATCTTGGAAGATTATTTATATTGAAAGGCATCCTGAGGCCAAACTGTTAAGTGGAGATAATGGATATAAACCACCTAAGGCATGTAGGTGACTCATTAATGAATTACTTGTAAAACAAAGTCAGATGTTCCACTCAGATAGAAACTACATTTGAATTACATGTGATTAAGAGTTGAAGAAAACTGAGGGGGTTATGACATGTATCCTCAAAACTGCAAGCTTAAAATATTGCATTAATATCTTACATTAATGTTCTTCTAGGGTTCTTATGCTGCCCTTCATAGGTCGTATTATTTATATGGAAAGGTTTCACAATGCATATTTTATATGCTGAAAATGTTTTATGTTTCTATCTGGGGGGGAGGGACTTCAGAATTATACAGTGTTTTAATCATAACCATTATTGGAATTTACAGTTGGAAATTCAACCAATTGGAATTGGTTGAAAATATAATGGAACAATTTTCCATTATAACAATTATGTGTGTGGTGGGGGATGGGGAGGATATATATTGTCATCTTTGTTCTGTGCTTGATATTGAGATTTTCTTTTAAGGGTGGAGAGCTAAATGCATAAAGCAGCCTTGTCAATAACAATGCTGTGATTAAAAGGACATATTTGAAAACGATAAATATAGGCAGGCATAGCTGTAACATTTATATGGAGTTAATTGTTCTGATTCAGTGACATTGTTCAAGTAGACCAAGCTGGTGACATCCAGATGTATTAAAACTCAAGTTTCCCAATTCTATCTCAGAATTTATTGGATAGAAAAAAATACATATCAATCAATAAAAGAACTTGTGGAAGGTTGGGAAATTACCTAAAACATCCCCCCATTATACAGTGCATTGAACTTCCTATTTGTTTTGAAGTGAGAGTTTTATTCAAACTTAGGAACCAATGGCATTCATATGGAGATTTTGTGTATCATGGCCATATTTGTGATGGCCGGCTTTCAAACATTGACCTCCACATCATAACCATAATGTTTAAGCATTACTGCCATAGAGAATTCCATCGTCCAGCTATGGCAAGAATAAAAGGTGCCAGATCATTAGGATAAGCACGTCAGTGATTTTTCTGTGGCTCTTATGGTTAGCTGGATCTTCTTCATCTTCTTCAAGATCTACAAAAGTGATCAATCACAGTAAGCCTCAGGCCAGAAGCAATTCCAAAGCACAAATGAGCACTGAAGAGAACTTGCACAGCTGGCAAGTGACTTTCAGAGAAGAGATCAGACCAAATGTTTTGCCAAGGGCCAGTCAGAAGTCGGCAACTGCCAATAGCTGGCCCTGACTGACTGCCAGTACCCAAAAAGTAAAAACAAAACAAAACCTGTTTTCTAAATTAAGGACACTTAAACATGGACAAAAATGTGTTTTAAAAATAAAAAATAGAGAGATTTCTGAATGATTATTGGTTAGGTATTCTTAAATAAAACCTGATCCTCTTTTTAATTATTTGATTGATATCTCTTTGAAGAAGAAATCATGGTAATTGATATACACATACTTTTTTTCTCAGCCGCACCAAATGAAAAGAGCAGCTTGACTATGGGCAGTATAAAGTGTGATTAAGAAATTCTTACCTTACTGATGTAAACAAAGGATTTATAATACTAGATATTAGTATTATAAATTATGATTCCTGCCAGGAGATATCTTACTGGATTAAACTGTAAATTGCACTTTAGACCATTATATGAGTACTACTATGACCCAATTAATTCTTATGGCAGCTTTTCCGTGACCATGACACAAGAGTACAGAAGGGCCCTCTTTGGCCCGCATCCAAGCAATGTTCATATGCAGGCATTGTTTAGGAAAGAGAAGATCTCTGTGTTTACGTTTCATCACTTTGCATGAATGGGGCATCTACATTTTGGCTCTGATGGATTGCCAAAGCTACATGCGATTGCCAACAACGTGGATTTGCCCTCTGCAGTTCCTCAAAGACAAAGCTTGAGAACCCACTGTTGATTTTGAGTTTTAGAAGCAGGATAAGCAATTCTTGGGGCTTCCAAAATATTGGAATGATTTTTGGTCTGATTGTTTTAGCAATTTGTAACTGAAGAACACTAGCACCTAGTTTGGCTAATGAAATGCCTGCAAGACAACAAACAATCTCAGAGAAAAGCAAAGACCTCTCATCTTAAGAACTGTCATGTCATGTGCTTGCTATGTTCCCTGCAACATAAATACCATATATACCACTTTTTTGTGATTCAACTCGTTATTTTGAGAGACACTTAAGCCTCCAACTATGATTATGAGTAGCTGTACAGGCTATCATTTGCTAATACCTTTAACCCATAAGACTCCTGATGATAGTCCATGTGTTCCTTGGCTATTATTGGTTCGATTTATATGCCGCCCTTTTCCAGAGACTCAGGGCGGCTTACAATGTGTTAAGCAATACCCTTCATACTTTTGTATATACCTGCTTAGTAGGGCTTTTGGCTCTCCCCTAAGGGTTGTTCTTTTTTATACAAAGTCAGCTTATTGCCCCACAAACCAGGTCCTCATTTTACCTATCTCGAAAGGATGGAAGGCTGAGTCAACCTTGAGCCTGGTGAGATTTGAACTTGCAGTAATTGCAGGCAGCTGGTGTTACTTAACAGTGCTTTAATCTGCTACGACAGTTGTATATCTATGGAATATATGAAGTGGATTGTTGATGAATCTTGTTTAGTAATAAATGACTAATAAATAGAAAAATAAATATTCAGATAAATATTCATTTTAATGTGGCTTGTGACACTCTCTTGAAGTGAAAATCTTGGATTTTGAAGAACTAGGATAGAAAAACTACAGGTAATCCTCACTTAATAACCACAACAGAACTCAGAATTTTGGTTATACAAGGTAATGATTGTCATTAAGCAGGGCACTACATCACCTGACTCAATTTTATGACCATTTTCACTACGGTCATTGAGAAAACTATATGCTCATTAAGCAAACCCATGTGATTATTAAGTGAATCCATTCTTCTGCATGATCACTTTTTTCTGGAAACCAAGAAAAAAAATGCGTATCGCAGTCATATGACCATGGGATCCTGCAACCGGTTGTAAATTAGCTAGTTGACAAGCATCCAAAGTACAATCACATTTATTTATTTATTTATTTATTTATTTGTTTGTTTGTTTATTTATTTATTTATTTATTTATTTATTTATTTATTTATTTATTTTATTATATTTCTATACCGCCCTTCTCCTGCGGGACTCAGGGCGGTGCACAGCCGAGATAAAACATAACATATAAAATTTAAAAACAGTTTAAAAACAATTAAATAATTTTGGCCCAGTAATTAAAATAACCCAATTAAAACCAAATTCAATTAAAACTGAGAGGATGGGATCAAGCCAGCCCAGCTAGATGGAACAAGTGTGTCTTCAGGGCCCGACGAAAAGTCCGGAGGTCTGATATCGTGCATAGCTCAGGGGGCAGGTCATTCCAGAGGGCAGGCGCTGCCACAGAGAAGGCTCTCCCCCTGGAGGTCGCCAGCCGGCACTGCCTGGCCGACGGCACCCTGAGGAGGCCCTCTCTATGTGAGCGAACCAGTCGGTGGGAGGCAATTGGTGGCAGAAGGCGGTCTCGCAAATACCCCGGCCCTAAGCCATGGAGCGCTTTAAAGGTGGTCACCAACACCTTGAAGCGCACCCGGAAGACCACAGGAAGCCAGTGCAGCTTGCGCAGGAGATGTGTTATATGTGACCGCCCCGTTGCTCCTATAATCCCCCGCACGGCCACGTTCTGGACCAACTGCAGCCTCCGGGTGCACCCCAAGGGGAGCCCCATGTAGAGAGCATTGCAGTAGTCCAGGCGGGAAGTGACGAGTGCTTGAGTGACCGTGCGTAGGGAGTCCCAATCCAGAAAGGGACGCAAGTGGCGTATCAGGCGAACCTGATAAAAAGCCCCCCTGGCCACGGCCGTCATATGCTCTTCTAAAGACAGCCGTGCATCCAGGAGGATGCCTAAGCTGCGAGCCCTCTCCGTGGGGGCCAGTGATTCACCCCCAATAGCCAGCGATGGCACCAGCTGGCTATATCGGGACGCCGGAAGCCACAGCCACTCGGTCTTGGAAGGGTTGAGTCGGAGCCTGTTTCTCTCCATCCAGGCCCACACGGCCTCCAGGCACTGGGTCATCACTTCAAGGGCATCGTTGGGGTGGAGATGTACAGCTGAGTGTCATCAGCGTACTGATGGAACTCCACCCCGAAGCCACGGATGACCTCGCCCAGCGGCTTTACATAAATGTTGAACAGAAGGGGCGAGAGGACCGACCCTTGTGGCACCCCACAAACAAGGCGCCTCGGGCTCGACCGCTGCCCCCCGTCAACACGGATTGCAACCGGTCCGAGAGGAAGGAGGAGAACCACCGCAGGACGGTGCCCCCCACTCCCAGCCCCTTCAACTGGTGCAACATGATACCATGGTCGATGGTATCAAAAGCCGCTGAGAGGTCTAACAGGACCAGGATAGAGGAACAACCCCTATCCTGAGCCCTCCAGAGATCATCCACCAACACGACCAATGCCGTTTCCGTGCTGTGCCCAGGCCGGAAACCAGACTGGAGCGGGTCCAGATAGACAGCTTCATCCAGGTACCAGGGAAGCTGCCATGCTACCACACTCTCAACAACCTTCGCAACGAAGCAAAGGTTGGAGACTGGACGATAGTTAGCCAAAATAGCCGGATCCAGGGAGGACTTCTTGAGGAGGGGCCTCACCACCGCTTCTTTCAAAGCAGTCGGCAGGACCCCCTCACTCAGAGAAGCATTAACAATCCCCTGGAGCCAGCCTCGTGTAACCTCCCGGGAAGCCAGTACCAACCAGGAGGGACACGGGTCCAATAAACATGTGGTCGCATTCAGCCATCCCAGGATCCTGTCCACGTCCTCCGGAGCAATGACCCGAGGCCATACATGACCATGGGCATATGTATGTGGGCGTGACATTTGTAATTTTAATGACAGGTCCTAAGTAACATTTTGCAGATCTGTCATAAAATTGAATGTCCAATTATTAAGCAAGGAGTACCTGTATTGATACTTTGGAACGCTGATGTGGAGAATACTTCTGAGAATATCATGGACAGCCAATAAGATCACCACATAGATCATTGAACAAATCATAGAGTTCTCATTTGCAGCACAAGTGACCTAACTCAATTTATACCAACTTGGACACATTACATAGAGACCCAACTTTTCGGAGAATGCTCTCAAGCTGGGAAAAGTGAAAGAAAAGAGAAGACAACAATGATCCTGTTATAGCTGAGATGTGCACCATTTGAAGACCTGAAAGACAAGAAAGAAATCATCATGAAGAAAAATCTATCTTCTCACTAAGAGCCTGCACTGATAACCAACCAACCAACCAACCAACTAACCAACCAATCGATCCAGAGCATATTTTAATAGGTTAGATCAGGGGTTTCAAACTTGTGGCATCACGTTGTCATCACGTGACGTATCATGACTTTTCCCCCTTTGCTAAACTGGGGGTAGGCAGGCATAGCCAGTGCGTGACGCATCCAGCCTGTGGGCCGTGAGTTTGACATCTCTGAATTAGATTATCTCTATATACTTGTTATTACAATTTTATGAAGTCATTGAGAGAAAAAGAGAGGAGAGAAAAATTATAATGATATATATGAAATTTTCATTAAGAATTAAATTATATATATAATTTTATTTTTAATGAAAATTTCATTCCAAGTAACATTAGTAAAGATAGACTATGGAATGAATTTTCAAACCAATAGTGCTTTCAAAGATCATGTTTATAGCCATCCTGCATGTAAGCTGATATTTAAAAAAAAACAGTCTGGTAAGAAAACAGATTTGGTTGCATTACCAGCTAATGATATACAACTAGCCTTTTCTTTCTGCAGCCATGAACATCTATAAGCCAGGCAAATTATAATAAGAGAACTGGGAAAGACACCATTGCAACATTACGATGCTCATTTCATTTTTAAAAAAAATCATATTCTTTTTTAAAATAGTTTTTATTAAACAGTTTTCTTCATTTTATATCACAATTTCAATCTTTACAGCGCTCCCGTATCAGTATATCTCCTAAGTGCTTTCAAATTATTTTCGTTATTCTTCCTTTCCTTTTGTGTACATATCTATTCTATACAATGCATCAATATTGCAATTACAAAGCTTTTATATGGTATACATATTACCCTTTATTGTCACATCTTGATTTATTTTTACATTCTTATTCTTTGCTTCTATTCTTTAACCTGCAAAGCCTGAGTGGCGTAGGAGGCTAATGCCTCCTACTACGGCAGCATTTAACATCCAGCTGCCTGCAATTACTGCGAGTTCAATTCTCACCAGGCTCAAGGTCGACTCAGCCTTCCATCCTTTCTAAGGTGGGTAAAATGAGAACCCGGTTTGTGGGGGCAATAAGCTGACTTTGTATAAAATATACAAAAGTATGAAGGCTATTGCTTAACGCAGTGTAAGCCACCCTGAGTCTCCAGAGAAGGGTGGCATATAAAAATAAATAAATAAATAAATAAATAAATAAATAAATAAATAAATAAATAAATAAATAACCAGTTATTCCATGTGTCCCAAATCAAATAGTATTCCGTTTCACCTCTTTCTTTTATTTCTATTGTTAGCCTGTCCATCTCCGCACATTCTAACACTTTTTTAAATCACCATTTCATCAGAGGGAGTACTATCATTTTTCCAGTATTGTGTGCAGATGAGTCTAGCAGCTGTTATTATGTGTAATATGATATACTGAGGTTTTTTTTTTACTATAAGTCCCCCTTAATATACCTAATAAGAATAGTTCTGTTATTAGATCTATTTGTTGTTTAATAATTTCCTCTATCCAATTTCTTATCTTTGACCAGTATTTCCTTGCATCCGGGCATAGCCACCACATGTGGTAATATGTTCCTTTCCTCCTTTTACATTTCCAGCATTCCGCTGATCTACTTGGGTATATTTTTGCTAATCTGGCTGGGGGCAAATGTCAATGATAAAACATTTTATATATATTTTCTTTGTATGCTGCCGGCATTGTCAGCTTGTAGTTTTTTCCCCATATATTCTATTGATGCTTCTGCCTGAAGTACTTTGCCTTACTGGGGATGCCACTCTTTATGGAGAGAATAACTTCTAGGTGCAAAGGATCTATAAAATTAGATAGCAGCAGAAATAGAGAAGCTGGAAGTTTTGTTCATAAAGAAAGGGTTTAGAAGATTTGGCTGGGAAAGAATTAAGTTTTCATTTAATCAGGAATATGAACAGGTGGAATATTTTTAAAAAGTCAAAATGGCAAAATGACTGTGTAATCAAAGCCCCTCACCTTTTTACAATCAAAAATATGTTTCAAAAAATAGAGATGGATCTTCAGCTTTGTAGTAACAGCTGCCATTTTGACTTTTTAACCTGTCTGCAACATTGTACTTAACAATCTATAGTTTCACACAGCTGCATTTACTTTTCTTTCATCCTACATTGACTTATTATCAGTTAAATACAGCTTCATATTTATGGTTCAAAACTTACTGGCTTTCTATAAATGTAAATCTAATTTTGTATTTTTAAAGTATTGTTTATTGTTTCTGTATTGAAATCATTTATACAAGCCTAATTTCATAACATTGTCAGTTATGTGTTTATTCTGTTAAAAGTGATCCCTGAATTAGGGGGCGGGGAAGGATTTGGCAATGGAAAGATTTATAATTGAAGTTCAATTTGCATTCTAGGTTCAGAATTTACCCTGGTATAGCTTTTATGTGATTGTCCACATTATCATATTGTCTGGAAATATTCTTCAGATCCATAGCATGAAAGTGCTATACAAGTGTAGAATGATTGATTGATTAAAAGCTGATCTATGCAAGAAAACTTCAGAAATCAAAACATAGAGGACCACAAATGAAAATACTGATTAGACGTTGGAGGGATAATTTTCAAGCATTATAAGAACGACCTTGAAGACTGCCCAGCAGCATTGGTGTGTATGAATTTTTTCAAAGACAGAAATATAGGTTGATATTCCCCTGGTAATTTTTCTGATATCAAATGAAAGACAGTGGGGACAAGGAAGGGAATGAACATGCCATACAAGACCAGATTTTAATTTAGTGTCACACAAGACCCAGAAAGCTTAAGATTTAAGATCGTGTATTATTATACACGAATAAAAAACCCCACAGCTTTATTGGATTTATTATAAGTATTTTATATATATATGCTAGTGTCAACTCAAAATTGTAGAAAGAGAATTCTGAATACATGGAAAAGAAATGAGCATGGAATCAGAAGAGCCGCAGCAATCAAGCTGTTGGTAATTATTCAACCCACTGCTATTTTAGCCAAATTTTAAGTGAAAGGCAATTGAAACTAAGAAACAAATGTCTGGAATTTTACTCGAGTCGAACCCTCCATTCAAAATAAAGAAAATGAATGTATATATGCAGTTATGGATGTAAAGAACATAGGTGCAGTTTGGCATTAACATCAGTGGTGTTCCTGGATTCATCTGGGATCCAGTGAATTTGCAGGCTGCAGTTACTGTGTTCCTGGAACATAAATGCTTTTATATTTATACGAATCAGTTACTGCAGAAGACTAGATGTGCATGGTTAGAGCTGGATCAAGTTGTTTATTGCCAAGACTAATAAAATATGACTATTGCTGGTAATAATAGAGTTGGATCAAGAGCTTGAAGTTTATTTTTGAAATTGGTTTAGTGCCAATAGTACTAAAATATTACTACTACTGATAATATACTGAAGCGGTAACTGAAAATAGATGAATGCATATTCAAAATATTTTTTAAAAAATACATTGCTGCCAAAAATCAGCAGCAACTTGAAAGCCACTTTAGGAACAACCCAAAACAGTCATTAATTTATTACCCTTGCTATAGAACAGGGGTGTCAAAGTTGCAGCCTGCAAGCCGGATGCATCACATGCTGACCACGCCCACACTGGGTTTAGCGAAGGGGGAAAAAGTCATGATACATTACGTGACACTGTGACAATGCGAGTTTGACACCCCTGCTATAGAATGTCTAATGTGGATTTTACATAGTTGATTCCTAGGACTTAAATGGAAAATATTTTTGACTACCTGGTTGTGTACAGGAAATCTAGGTTCTCCCTATATTCCTGTATATCTCTGATCTTTGAAGCATAGCGGCAACATCTAAGAAATAACTTAGAGTGGCATCTTGCAAGAAAAATAGAAACCTTATTTGTGTGTAGTTACACTATGACCTTAGGTATGTCTTAAACATAAACAACATCTGGAAAGACTGGAGATTATCCCAATTGGTTACATTGAGATTCTCAAGGATCAAAATGTTTCTTCTGCTTCTCTCTGGCACCTGTCAATAATTTCAAGAATCATTCCTGCATTTTTCCATTCAGTTAAAATATATCACTGTCACCCACAAGAGAACCATTCTATAAAATTCAGCACAGTCAAATACTGACTGTAGTTGTTCTGTGTGTAGATGACTTGATGCTGAATTTCCTATTGAAGCTCCCATATTGGAAAATATACATTTTCTGTTTCAATAGCTCTTAGTCCTTCAGAATATTGGTCTACATTGAGAAAAATTTGACTCGTAGATATGTATCAATACAAAGGAAAAATGCATTAGGACAGGGATGGGCAACTGTGGCCCTTTTACAACCTGTGGACTTCAACTCCCAGAATTCCTGAACCATCTTGGCTGTCTCAGGAATTCTGGGAGTTGAAGTCCACAGGTTGTAAAAGGGCCACAGTTGCCCACCCCTGCATTAAGATATTACAGAATGGTAAACTGTATGTCTATATCATCTACACCAGGGGTTCCCAACCTTTTCTATACCCCGCACCCCTATAACATTTCTGATATATTCTCTCACCCCTTAAAAAATTAATGATTATATGCATATAATTATACATATACACTAAAATTTTGAAACTTCTAAATCCAGTTTTTACATCCCCTGGAATATTGTCTCACACCCCAGCAGGTGTGAGCAACCCCTGTTGGGAACCCCTGATCTACACCTATATATCTCACACCAGTAAAGGAGTAATAATTTGTCCTTGCCTCTTTGCTGACAAGAGCATGCAAACCAAACAACTAAACTATTACTTGCATTATTATAACTGATGTTTTATATGAGAATAAATATTTCCTTACTATAGAAAAAGAAATGGTACCATATAGAGGAAATATCAAATTTTCTGATAGTTTAAAAGACGTTTTGTTAGTTATAGACTTTTACAGTTCCTAAGAGATAAGATGTAAGTGAATATTTAACAGAATGGAATTGTCAATGACACTGATTTAACTAAAATTATGTATCCTCCTGGCACAGATACATGTGCTTTTTCACTTGGTCAGCAGAGTTGAAATTTATTGGGGAGACCACCAGCTTAATTAAGTCAGTATTAATTCTGAGGAACAGAATTATAGTTCAACGAATTCACATCACTGCAAATAATCTTTACAAGGAAAGCATATGCCGATGAATATAATTTGCAATTTTCATGTTGCCACACCAGTTGTAGTCTCTCAGATAAAATGGTCAGTGAATTCATAAAATGTCTTTTCTTTCCTATAGTGTAGTCTAATTCTCATTGGAATATACATTATGGTCTAACTTGTTTCAGTAGTTCATTATCCATGTAGTAGAAATAAAAAAAATGAACAAATTCGTGGGTTCTGTCATATTTTTGTTCTAATAACAAAATTACAAAGAAAGTTTTCTTTATTCATATTCATAAATAAAGTTTTTTATGCACATAGACCAGTGATGGCAAACCTTGTTGGCACCAAGTGCTAAAAAGGAAGCATGCGTGTGCACTTGTCTGGGCCACAACCCGGAAGAGGAGCTGCCCAGGGCGCATGTGTGCACCCAGAAATGAACTTTGGATTTCCGGCACATGCATGCACGCTGGCCAGCTAGTCTTCCAAGTTTCTGGTGTACATGTGCGCCTGATGATCAGCTGGCTGTTGCGCATACTCACGCAGGAAAACGGAAAACCAGCACTTCCAGTTTCTGGCACTGGCACATGCAAAATGGCCAGCTGATCATCGTGCGCACATGCACGCCAGAAACCCAGAAGAGGAACTGGTGACGCCACACATGCCAGGCGACATGGCTCTGCATGCCACTTCAGGCACACCTGCTATAGGTTTGCCATCACTGATATAGACTATTGTACAATTTAGAGCTCTCCAGACAACAGGTGCAATCGTTTGTAGATCAGTTCAGGATACTGTAAGCATGCTGATCTATTCTAATCTTGACTGATTCGTAGAGCAACGATATGCATTGGTCCAACTAATAATCTTGGATGATTCTAGATTAGTAATTAGACATACAGAACTAATTAGCATAACTATAGTTTCTACTTACATGTGTTCATTCTTCATTTTTGCAAGATCAGATCATTTCCTATGTCATACATCCAAGTACATAATGATTGTAAAATATTTGCTTCAGCAAAAGGACGTTGATATCATATATAGCTACTGAAGACCAACTGAATACCCCTCTCCTTGCTTCTGAAACTTATTACCACATGGCTCGGTTCTCCCTCCCTCTTATTTAATATCTACATATGTCTACTGGATGGGGCATAATGGGCTTCAGTTCAACTCAAGGAAGACTGAATAGCTCGAGTGCTTGGGTCTTCCAGTAACAAGGTTTTTCTGGTCCTGGGTTGGGTGGCATTGCTTCAGATGACGGACCCAGTGTGTAACTTTGGAGTCCTCCTGGATTCACAGCTCCTCCTGGAAATCCAGGTAGTAGCAGTGTTGCACATCTTTGGGTTGTGTGCCAGTTGTGCCCATTCCTGGTATAGGATGCTCTGCTCACTGTCACTCAAAGCCCTTATGACCTTCTACCTTATGACCTTAGCTACTGAATTCATTCTACATGGAGCTGCCCCTGAGGAGCATTCCAAAGCCTGAGTTGCAATAGAATGCAGCTGCATGAGTTGTAAATGGTGTTGGCTATGAAATACCCTCTCCTATACCCTGCTAGCATTTTGGAAAGTCTTGAAGGTCTGGCTATGTGCCTGGACCTGGAATCCTGAATGTGTGAAGGGCTCCGTTTCCTGATACTGGCAGATTATAATTTCTCTTGGCTGCTAATTGCATTTGATCTCAGCCAAAAGACCAAAAAGCCTTTGCATCTAATTTATTTTTCTATTGTGTTTTAATTATTTTTATTATTATTTTCTATCCAGAGTCTGTCCAAGGGTTTGAAATAGGAGCTATATAAATTGAATAAATAAATAAAATAAGCAAAGGGAGGGGGGGTATCATACCGGCCATGTTGCTAGACGTATTGTTATTTACCAGTCATGTGAAATTAGTTAGTTAATAATTTTATATTTTCAACACATTCAGAGTAACAATTCTGGAAAACTTTTGGATGAGTTCTGGAGAACAACAGAACACTTTGGGGATGGTTGAAGCAGTCAGTGCTTAAAATAAAAGGTAAACAATTTTGGTAGGAAGAAAGAATGTGAAAATTCTTTACTAAATGAAGAAGTGCAGGGATAAATAATTAAATGCTAACCTGGCCTCCAGTGTCACCAATCAGATTCAGTAATGGAATCTGGTCCAAATTATCAAGTGGGGATAATTGATTTGTCCTTATCTCAACAGAGTTTAGGGCTACTGAATTTTGGCCGATACTGGAGTTGACTGATTTTATAATCCTATCTGTTTAGATTTCTATTTTGCAAGGTTAATATAATGGAACTGGTTGATATTAATTATGCACCTAAACATAAAATTGACTGTCAAGTACCCAGCTTCCAAAAAGAGGTATCCATTTTATGCTAAAAAATTTAGCAGCAGAAGTCAAGTCACGTTAGAAATGTAAAAACATTTTGACAGTAAATTGTGAAGCTAATCTCAAACAGAAAACATTTATTTAAGTGCTGTTCACATGTTACTCATAGATGTTTCATTGTGATTCACATCATGTGAAGAAGTTGTCAAGGATTGAAACACACACACACACACACAAAAATAGTTAAAATGTAGAGTTGAATTGAAGGGCTTTTCTTGGTTAGTAACACTGAGTGGCAGAATGAGAACAATTTTTAAAGGTATGATTAAATATAAATTTTATGAAAGGAGTCATAAAACATCATAGCTTAAGGCTCTTCAAAAATCTATGCATATTGAAGGATTCTAAAAATAAGACAACTTCTAAAAACTCAGAAGTAGCAAAATTATATGCTGCTATTTAAATCTGTTACATTATAAGAGCTTTGTGTCAGACTCCCTTCTTTCTCTAAAAATTTGGGCATTAACTTCATCAAGCAATCATTTGATGTCACACACAGGCATATAAATAGCACAATGCAGGAAAGTCCTGCTTCAAGTCCAAATGAAAGACAGAAATAGAAAAATAAAGACACTGGATGAAAATATCCTTGTGGAATGACTCCCTTCAACTATGTGGTTATCTAGATTCTTTCTTGATAGATTTGAGGCCCCGTTATGGGACAGAGACAGCATGGTTGCACTTGTGGATGATCCTGTGGCAAGAACAAGATAGGGTAGTGCTCCATCCTGGAATTCTCAGTGGCTTTTGATACTATGGAATATGGTATCCTTTTGGGCTGGTTGCAGGGTCTGTGGTTGGGTGGCACAGTTTTGTGCTGCTTCAGCTCCTTTCTTCAAGAACAATCCCAATCAGTGTTGATGTGGAGTGAGAGGTCCATTTAATGGCTATTCCTTGTCATAGGGTCATAGGATTCTAGTCCCACCAATCAACTGATCTGGATGACCTTGGGCCAGCCACTTTCTCTCAGCCTAGGAAACAGACAATGACAAACCAGTTCTGAAATCTTGCCAATAAAACTATAGAGAGTTGTCTGGGCAACAATCAGGAGTCAATAATGACTCAATACATACAATACTTAGAATAAGTAGTAAGTAGAGTCTCAAAATATGATGGCAGAAAATCTACAAAGATTCCAGGACTTATAAGAACCACCAAGAGTTTTGTATAAGATGGATGTTAAAAATAAAATTAAATGTAAAATTAAAAAAATAAAATAAAAGTAGTTTTTGCTCTCTCAGTGTCATTGTGGAGAAAAATAAAACTACACTTTCAGTGATCTAAAATGATCTAACTTGAAAATATCTAACTTGAAAATTCTTTTCAAATAAGGAAGTGGAAACATAAATATGGAAAGGAAATATTTTAAACATACAGTCACCAAATGTGGAGCTTCAAAGGTTATCACTTATTATTGAAGTTGAGTCAAAGGAGAAGCAGTAAAAACTGGTAAAGTCGTTACTTTCATCATTATACACTCATCACACTTTCTAAGAGTCTTCTGAGAGTACCTTGAGTAGGACATACTATAGTATTTTATATGAGATTCTGAAATACGCAAAGTTAGATCAAATTCTTGTTCAACAGAGGCTTTTTAACACTACCAATCTATTCATATTGCCACAATTCTAGACATCAATAGGCAGTTTTGCACTGCAAAATATTTTTGTCCCCATCCCAGTAGATTAAGCTATAAACCTCATTGGTATAAGGAAAAACTAATTCAGATTAAACAACGCTTTTCTTGTCTGAGATCTATCTGCTTTCATAAAATTGTTGTTATTTGATTATATAACCTTGCATTAACCCATTATTCTGCTGAAATTATGGCAGGTTTAAAGGACTTCTCTGGTTTTGATGGAAACGAAAAACAGGGCTGGGTGTTAGCAGAAGTACCTAAAACTGTCAACTAGTTTTTGTAAGTGGTTGCACAACTGTTGAAAACCAACATCTAATGTTATATTCAGCCATGAAGGAGAAAAGCTTCTGCTCTGTGTTCCTCTTTGACAGTGAACAGTTAGATAAGAACCAGACAATGCAATCTATATCTTCCATCCATCCAAATCCTATTTAAAAGGATTTAATAATCTATAGTATTATTTATGTGTAAAAAATTCAAAATGCATTTTGTATAGAAGCAGGCCTTTAAGCTAACTTTAGATATTTCTGTAAAATTTGATCCTTAAATAAGGTTTCATCTAGTTCTTTCAATATAAATACAATTATTTTTAAAGTTCCAGGCATTGACTCAGGAACTGCTTTGTTTGAAATTGTCTGCCTAGAATTTGTTTTCCTCTTCACCAAAGACAAGCTATCAAGCTAAACTAAGAATCTATATCAATTCAGAAATAAAAATATTCCATCTGATATTTGAGTGGAACTCCTTAGACACACCCATCAAAACCTGGATGGAACCTGGACGAAAGCTAAAGTTGATTATTCATTTTTAGCATATGATCAAAATAAAAATAATGTATCATATATGGTATTCTTTAAGCACCTTATGATAGGCCTTAATATTGTATGGTATCCTGAGATACAGGGATCCCCAACTCCCAGGCTGCAGCCTGTTTGAAACCAGGCTGCAATTTAAATGAACAAGCGCATGAGTGATATGTAGCTGTGGGTGCACCCGTGTACCTGCCACTCACATGGCCACCACCCCCCACTGGCCCAGGCCACCAAGCTGGAAAGGTTGGTGACCTTTCCAGCTTGGTGAAGAATCCAGCAAACTGACCCCATAGATCCCAGCAAACTGACCCCATAGACAGAATTCAGCTTTAATTTCCTAAAAAAAAATGTTGCCCCCTTTCCTACAGAAGCAGAACTTTTGAAAGTAAAACCCTATCAAGAATCTTCATCATCATCAAGAATTTCTGATTTAATGGCTAAGTCCATAACATGGAGCAGCATCCATTCTTGTCTGGAGAAAACAAGAGTCTTCTTCAAGAAGCTTGTTTGCCTTTATCTCCCTATGTATCTTTGCTTAAGGAAGGCAAATAAAAAAAGACCAAGGTTGGCACTCTACAAATATCTACACATTCTACAAAATGTGGTAAGACCACATTTGGAATATTGCATCTAGTTTTGGTTGCCATGATATAAAAAAGATGTTGAGACTCCAGAATGAGCATGGAGAAGAGCAATAAAGATGATTAGGGGACTGGAGACTAAAACATACGAAGAACAGTTGCAGGAACCATCTAATGAAAAGAGTTTAATGAAAAGAAGGACTGGGATGACATGATAGTGTTCAAATAATTGAGGGATTTCCATAAAGAAGAGGGGAACAATCTATTTTCTAAAGCATCTGAAGGCAGGACAAGAAGCAATGAATGGAAGCAATCTATTTATTTTATTTTATTTTATTTTATTTTGAATTTGTATACCGCCCTTCTCCCTGAGGACTCAGGGCGGTGAACAGCCAGATAAAAACATCAGATACAAATATTAAAACACATTTAAAAATATATATAGATTTGGCCCCATTAATTAAAACGATAAGCAAAACAGAACAATTAAAAAAACCCTTAAAAAGAAATTAAGCCAGCCCGGCTTGTTGAAAAAAGAAAGTTTTAAGGGCACGGCGGAAGGCACTGAGGTCATGGATTCTCCTTATCTCAGGGGAGATAAGAACTAAGAAGTTCTCCTAGAACTAAGGAGAAATTTCCAGGCAGTTAGAACAATTAATCAGTGGAACAACTTGCGTCCAGAAATTGTAGGTTTTCCTTCTTCCTTCTTGGACAATCATTTGATTGAATTGGTATAGAGCCATGATGGCGAACCTATGGCACGCGGGCCCAAAGTGGCACACAAAGCCATGTCACCCAGCATGCACGGCCTTGCCTGTTTGTCTTCTGGGTTTCTGGTGCAAATGTATGTGCAGTGATCAGCTGTCCTTTGTGAGAACGGCAGTGCTGAAAACCGGCCTGGCTGATCGTTGAGCATGCATATGTGCTAGAACCCGGAAGTTTGGTTTTTCCAGAGCGTGGCCTCAATGAGTGCGTGCCCTCGACATTTCCTCTTGACCTTTTCGGCACACGGTACAAAAAAGGTTCACCATCACTGGTGTAGTGTTTCCTGTTTGAGCAGGGGGTTGGTCTAGAAGACACTCCAAGTCCCTTCCAACTGTTATTCTGTTAAACAGGAGGCTCAATGACCTCACTCTCTCTAGCCATCCTCTCTGCTGTGAACATATCTTGAATCCAAAAGCTTAATCAGTGAGATAAGTGACTACTTTAACAAGGATGATTGCATTTGGGAGGAGGGGGGAGATAATCTAAATATGAGATTCTTGCTTTCTTTTTGTATACCTTTTTATTGGAACATTTGGGTTTACCAGGAAATTTGTCATTAAAATGTCATATAAGACTTTGATACGTAGCTATCTCTGTGTTTCAGAACTTGTCAGGATTATTCAGTTCTGTGTATTCCTTTCCTTTTCTATTTCCTTTCTATTCCCCAGAACTGGCCTGAAAAGAGAAATCCGGGTAGAAAGGCTAAGGCACTCTGCAGTGGTTCCAATTAGAGCTGTTAGGAGGCTTGGCCTAAAGAGTGGCAGCTGTCATAATTATATTGACAGAAGAAACCTTGAAAGAAGTGTCTGCCAAACAAATTTTTACTTTATCTCCCTTCCCAATTCATAACGCCTGTATTTAGTGTACCTCCAGCTATAATCCTGAAGGGATTCTTGGTTTCAAGAGCTGCCTGCCCCTGGAGATTTTCCTGGGAAAATTTCTTCCCAGTCCTTTATTTTTATGAAGCTTGCTTCTACTCTGTGCCAACCAGCAGAGTTTGAGAAGGAATTTCCACACTCTCCACAGATCTTCCCATTGGCTGACACACTGGCTGATTCCTTTCACAGGTGGAACCTTTTTTGGCCAAAGGACTTCTCCTCAACCAAACTGGAAACCCACAAAATACACAGGAAGGAACCCCTTGTGTGTTCTCCCTTTTCCTTTCACTTTTGTATAGTGAACAAAAGTCTTCCAGTGCTTAACTGGAAGACTTTGTATGTTTCCTTCTTAGTTTTTGAGTTCTGTTTCACTTTAAATCCCAGACTACTTTTTGTCTCCAGTGGTTTCTGATCACTGTCTTTCTTTTCATTGCTGTCACATCGATATGCTTAACGCCCCGGCTCTGCTGCTTTACTGCCATGGCAAACCATGGTCAGGTGTCATTTTCATTGCTTCCTGCCAGCTTCCTAATAAGGAAAGTGAAGAAGGAAGCCAGCAGAAAGTTGGAAGTTTTTCTGTTCCTACTGCTTTTTTGCCTGCCCATAAAATAAGGAAAGATTTAGATGGAAAAAAAAAAACTTTGAAATAATGACCTAATGGACCATGGGTTGTCTAGTAGAACTTAAAACTAACAAGGCTAACTAGTTGTCCTTAGCCGGAATAAGAAACAAGGATGTTCATAATTAACTTGAGAAGTTAAGCAGGTATTACAACAGATCTTTGTAAATAAACAAAAAGCTGATTACAGAAGATGATGGCATTACAAGGACTTCATGAAGTCAAATATTAGTTCACCTTCAATTTTGCTGTTTTTACCAACTACATTCAACACAAAGAAGTTGTCCAGGGTTTCTGAAATGTTTCTTACCCTAAATTAGTTAGGACAGAACAAAGAAGAAGTCTCAAGCAGGCTGAGAAAATGCAGACTTTTACTACGGAAAAGGGAACAAGAGAACTTAACTCTAGCTATAGAAGGTGATTAAAAGAAAACTGGAGGTCATACATTGGTCACATTAATTGCTTCCTAAGCAACTGGAAAATCTCATCCTGAAAAATATTTTATTATTATTACCTGCAAAAATTAACCCTGCACAGCACTGTATTATTCGGTTGTTTTTAAAATAACCTTTACAAACGATGGGATATCTACCTTTATTTCACATATCTCAATTGAACAAATGTACTGTTTGGTAATGTGGAATTAGGAATAAGATGCACATACTTATTAAAGTTATTCCCCAGTAGGCTGAATATTAAGATGGGACAGAGCCATTAGACAACTCTAATGATTCCTGCATTTTGCTGCTGCTAAAAAATAGAAAAGTGGATGATTTGAATCTTCCTTACAAACTCCTATCAATAAATGAGAGACAAGGTAGATCCAAAACTCATGGGTGAATTATATTTTTATCATTGCATTTTGCCTTCAGGCATATAAAATCCAGAGGGCTAGGAGTGTTGCTTTACAAAAGTGGATTCAGCCAAGAGTTCACTGAAAAGCTTTAACACAGATTAATTTTTTTGCAATGGATGGATGGATGGATGGATGGATGGATGATAGAATGAGATAATCCAAGGTTCAATTTATGGTCATTTACTCACACACTCATAGCCCTAGTAATTTTTTATGTAATTTTTGTTGAAAATGGAAACAAACAAATCAATGATTTATGGATTTGTTGATTGAAAAGGGTTGAGTATTTGAAAAAAAAATTAAGATACAATTTTAATGAGGGAAGGATTAAGATAAGATTGTAAATGCTGTAAGGAAAATTGGAAATTGTTTCTTTATGTTTTTTCTTTCTTTTTTGTATCTTTTTCTATGTGTTTTTATTTTCTTTTTTTCCTACCTCATATTTTTTTTTCTTTACTCTTACGCTGTATTTTTTCATTTTACTTCTGTGAATTTTTTTCAATCAAAATTAAATCTATATAAAAAAGGGCTATATGTAGTCCTCATGTTACAGTGGTAGTTGGGATTGGAATTTCCATCAATAAGTGATGTGGTCATAAGGGATATGGTGGCACAAAGATTAAAATGCAATATTGCAGGCAAACTCTGCCCCCAACCTAGAGTTCGATCCTGATCAACTCAAGGTTGACTCAGCCTTCTATTCTTCCAAGGTTGCTAAAATGAGGATCCAGATTGTTGGGGGCAATATGCAAATAATGGTTCAACATTGCAAACTGCCTAAGGAGTGCCATAAAGTGTTGTGGGGCAGCATATAACCCTGAAATGCTATTGCTATAAATCACAACATCATGTGACTGCATTGCTTAGTGACAGCAATTCCAGCAGTCCTGGTTGCCATCATTAAGCAAGGTCATTTACTCACACGCTCATACTGTAGCCCTGGAAAAATAGCTACACTGAAATTGCTTGCAACCAAACACTGAGCCACAATACACGGAAACCCACTGAATTTAAGATAATAGCAAGATTTTACTGGTTACAATGTATATATATTTGCTCTTTCACATCTGCACACACACTCATTCACACTTACCCACATCTTCAATTAGGCTGGCTGGTACTAGCCAGAGGGAAGGAAACCACCAAGTCTGAATCCAAACACGATTCAAAGAGTGGGTGGATTTCAGGACCCCTTTTATCCCCGAAGTTCTTGCTTTGTTGATTTACAAGAGTGACAGCTACCCTTGCCTTGCTCATTTTCAAGTCTGGTAGCTGTTGATAGGACTTGAGGAAGGATTTCCCATGTGCTCAGTCCCAACTTCATGTATCTAGTTCAAATAACATATTTCCCCTTTGTTTCCTTAACCACTTGGTTTCTTCTTTGCCACTTTCAGTAAGGGAGCTTTTCCTGGCTTTTGTCCACTCTGCTTGCATGGTTGCTTCATCTTTAGATATGGACGTTTCACCCCCCAGTCTCACAAAACACACCCACATATATAGTAGGTGTGCATGTGGGAGGATTGTGCATGTCATTTTGTAAATGAATAGTCCAGGTAAAATGGAATCTATGTGAATTTTTTTTTCGCCCAAACATTTCACTTCACATTCTACTTTTTGTTTGTTTCCTCGCATTTATAAACATGTAGCAATTTATAAAACAAATACAGAAACTTTGTAGACAAAAAGAACTTTCTTTGGTAACAGTGATTGTCGTGTTGCTCCAGTGTTTTTAGAAGATGTTAATCTTTTGATGCAGGCGCACGGAATTGCAAAAGAAGAACTGTGATTGTTAGCCAATGTATCAGTAATGTAGTCAATGGCCTTTGGGAAACGAAATGGTACCCAAGCAAATTTGCACTGTAAAACACTCAAATAATGCTGTATTAGAAAGACACAAGATGGCAAAATATCAAGGGATGCATTTTTTGAAAAAGAAAATTGAACACTGTTCCTATTTTACCCTGTGACAGAAAATACTGCAGTCCCAACTACATTAGCAGCAGTCTACGGATAACATCAAGAATATTGTATAATAAAGAGGGTGAAAGCAATTCATGGATATAGTTAAAACATGAACATGTACAGAACATGTACAGAACATGATTGTGTTTCAGCAAAACATTCCTGACCATATAATAAGTGTTCTTTAGGAACAGTCCCCCTTTTTAAAATATTCACTGATTTGACATACAGAGGAAATAATTATTTGTAAGATATTGAAATGGAGTTAGATATTACATATGCATATAAAAGGCAAATATTCCTATATTTAAAAATAAATGATTCAGTCTGTATCGTTAGTATGTTATAACTTGTGGAGAATTTCTTCCTCTACGCAATGAAACCTGATACAGTGCCGCTGGCCATATCACAGCTCTGTTTGATGCTTTGAATCAATTTACTTGATCAATATCTGCAAAACAAAATGTAGTTTCATAGGATTTCTTATATGGGGAGTATATTATACGTACATACAATTAATAGCTCTAAGACTGCAAGCCATATCTTGGGACTGAGCCATGATTATTAAGAAGAGAGAGAGAATCCTACAGGGTGAGGCCAAAGACCTCTAGAGCCTAGCATTCTGTATTAGACTATGCTACAGAAAATACATTTGGGAAGTAGAAGGTGATATACAGCCAACAGGACTATAGGTAGCCCTACCCAAAATGGAGGAGTAAATTGTAAAGGTTATGGAATTGGTGGAAATGGCAAAATTGACCTGATTGTTCAGGGATAAAGACAACAAGTAGTTTTATCAGAGATGGAAACTCCTTATGGACTTTTTTGTTGAAATTGGGAAAAAACAAACTGGTGATTTATGGATTTGCATTGAAAAAGGTTGAGTATTTAAAAAAGAGAATTAAGATACATTTTTGATGAGGAAAGTATTAAGGATTGTAAATGCTGTAAGGGAAGATTGGAAATAGTTTTTTTAAAATATGTTTTGTTCAATTTTTTCAAACAAAATTAAATCTATATTTTTAAAAAGGGCTATATGTAGTCTTCATGTTACAGTGGCAATTGGGATTGGAATTTCCATCAATAAGTGATATGGTCATAAGGGATATGGTGGCGCAGAGGTTAGAATGCAATATTGTAGGCAAATTCTACCCCCAGTCAAGAATTCGATCCTGACCAGCTCAAGCTTGGCTCAGCCGTCCATTCTTCTGAGGGTGCTAAAATGAGGACCCAGATAGTTGGGGTCAATATGCAAATAATGGCTCAACATTGAGAACCTCCTAGAGAGTACCATAAAGTGCTGTGGGGCAGTATATAAATGATATTGCTATAGATCACAACATTATATGACTGCATTGCTTTGTGATAACAATTCCAACATTCCTGATTGTCATCATTAAGTAAGGATTTAATGTGATTGTGACTTTCTGTTTCCTTTTTTTTCCATACTAGATGGATTCACTGCAGAAAGTAATATTGTGAAAAAAGGAGAATTACTTCTCCTTGTCCATACTTTTTCATATCATGCATTATTTTATGTTATCATCCCTTACATATTGTTAAATATAAATAGAAAAGGCAATCACAAACAAGCAATCTGCTCTTCTCATTGTGTTGCTCTTTTCTTCATGACTTCTGGCTCCGCAACATTTTCAAGGTGTAATGACCAGAACTATTCTAAATGCAGCTCCACGTTTACTATCAGAGTATTAATACTTAGTCATTGTTCTTTTCATTTATTTCTCTATGATATCTTGCATAGAGTTTGCTTTTTAAAAAAGAAAAAAAAAAGGAACTTCAAAACGGGTCAGTCTTTTCTTTGATCTGCTCACCACAACTCCAAGATCTCACTGAATCAGTTATTGCCGGGTTAGATCATATTAATATGTATGTGACAGCTGGAAGTTTTTGGTTTTGTTGCTCCAACATGCATAATTCTGCATTTGCTTTAATGAAAGTGCATTCACCACTTTAAAACTCATTCACCTAGTGTGGAAATGTCTTTTTGTAGTTTTTCAAATTACTTATTGATTTTACTATTCTAAATAATACATTTAAAAGTATCAATACTCTTTCTATCCTATTTCTTCAAAGTCCAACCTTCGCTTCTCTAGAATGTCACAAGTAAAATCATTGTCTTGATCTTTGTAGGTATAGGCATGTAATCAATTCTGAATTCCTTTACCAAAACATTGACAAAGATTTTCACTGCTACCTACCAAGTGCTAATCTGTATTTCTTGGCTGCTGACTCTTCTGCTCTTGATAGTTGATTATAACAGGTGTAAGCTATTCCCCCATTTCAATATCTACATTGTCGGTTTTAAGGCTGGTTATTGTACCTGTTTTCATTCGTTTAGTTTTCTTTGTATTTAACCTTAGTCCCATTTTCCCACTGAGCTCCTTGATATTCTAGATCAGGGGTGTCAAATTCGCATCATCACATTGTCATCACATGATGTATTGCGACTTTTTCCCCCTTAGCTAAAATGTGGGTAGGCGTGGTCAGTGTATGATGCATCCGGCCCGTGGGCTGTGAGTTTGACACCCTTGTTCTAGAGTTCGCAAATTATTTGCATTTTCAGTTATCAGAACAGTGTTGCAACATAGCATAGGTTATTGATGTTTCTTTTTCTTTTTAGTTTTAAAACTACACTCATATTTTTCCAATCCTGTGTCTTTCAATTCATCATATAGATTGAATAAATGAGAGCATACAGTTTTGTCTCCTACCTGCCTTTGCTGATGCATCACATACCACCCAGCCTGTGGTTTCCTGAACTATGTATAGGTTTCATATGAGAACAATGAGATGTTTGTGATTCCCATTTTCCTTAGGACAATCCACAGCTTGATATGGTTGACACAACTGAAGGCCTTTTCAATAAGCGATTAAGCAAAGATTGACTTCTTTTTTGTAGTCTTTGGCTTTTTCAGCAATACTGTCTCTTGTTTCATGGCCTGCTTAAAGCTTGAACACATGGCAACTCTTTTTCCATAAAGGGCTACATTGGAAGACCCTAGGCCAGAGATGGCTAACCTTTTTGCCATTGCATGCCAGGAGTGGGGGAGGGGAGCACGGAGGGGGGTCATGCATGCGTGTGCCCACACCCATAATTCTATGCGCCCTGTCCCCGTGCATGTGCATGCAACCCCCCACACTCCCCATGCTCCTGGCACACTATGGCCTGATAGGCCCATTTTTCTCTCTCTCCAAGCTCCAGAGCTTTTCTAAGAGACTGGGGAAGGCAAAAATGGCCTTCCCCATCACCCCTGGAGGCCCTCCAGAGGCCGGAAATGTCCCATTTGCCAACTCCTGGTCCCAAACGGGCCATTTCCGGCCTCCGGGGGGCCTCTGGGGGGATGGGAAAGGCCATTTTTGCCCTCCCCAGTCTCTTAGAAAAGCTCTGGAGCTTGGGGAGAGAGAGAAATGGGCCGTCCACACCCATCCCCCAAAGCCTTCCAGAGGCAGGAAGCAGCCTGTTTCTCTACTTCTGGTGGGCCCAGAAGTCCCAAAAATCAGTTGGCTGGCACACACATGTGTGCCTGAAGCTGAGCTCACATGCCCACCAATATGGCTATGTGGTCCTAGGCATTATTGTATACTATGGAAAATTAAGGATAATATGCAATAGTTTGCTTGTTTGATCAAATAGTGGGCCACTATGCTATTTTCCAGATTTGCTCATTTCTGTTGCTTGCCACATTTCTATAGATGTTCCCTCAGTTTTTATAACTTCCCAGTGTATCTGTGCATTGATCCATGTTCATTTTCTAGTACTAAAAGGACTTGTACATAGAGAATATAATCTAAGACAGAGTTTCCCAACCTTTCTGGATTGGCGGCCTGGAGGGTGTGGAGGGGCAGTAGCCTTTATGTGTATGATGTGCAGGCACGAACGGGGCCACAAGCACACATGTTTGCAAATGGGCCGCATGCACATGATGCTCATGGTGATGTTAGCACCTGCACGATGCTCACGGTGCCACAAGGAGCCGCACAACATTTGCAGCAACACTAGTGCAAGAGAGAGGTAGACAAGCATTGCCCATCTCTGATGGGCAATAGGCCACAGCCTGGTAGTGGGCCACGGTTCACAGGTTGGAGACCCCTGTTCAAAGATATTGTATCTTACATATTGCTATCTCTAGTATAAAGGATTTCAATTTTTCAGGATCCCTATCAATCAGGTTAAGGACTTCCAAGAACATAATGTGGAAACAGATTGTCTTTCTCATTCTGCTTCAACTTGACTTTCACAGTTATTCATGGCCACATATTTGCTGTTATTATTCAGCTCCCCTTTTCAGAAATGATGGACTTCTTTAGTTTCAGTAATAAGGACCATGGTAACTCATATGGTTACAATGCTGAGTCAGAAGTCCATTGAGATGTCAACGGCTCAACAGTGGTGGGTTGCCCCTGGTTGGGACTGGTTCACAAGAACCGGTAGTAAAACTGGCGGGGGGCTCCACCCACCACAACGTAGGTCATCATAGGCGAACTGCGCGTGCTTCTGTGCATGCACAGAAGCTCGGCACATGAGCAAAGTGAGCATGTGCACGCAATCCTGTTGTGAACCAGTAGTAAAGGTAAGTAGAACCCACCCCTGCGGCTCAACTGTTCAAAAGTATGTGTTGAGCATGAGTTGTGTGATGGAATGAACTCCCATCCTACCAACTAGCTGTTTGAAAGCATACAAATGCAAGTAGATAAATAGGTACCACTCGGTGGGAAAATAACATGAAAAAATCCCCCTTGGGCATTCCCTGAGCAATGGTGATGTCAGCCCAGAAGTGCCTTACTAGGGGCTTCCGACATGAATATAGTAGTAGTATATTCAATAATTAAATACCATCCAATTTAGAAGAAATTTTTTTAACATATGTTTGCTGCTTAAAAAATTCCCTTCATAAGGCTGTAGTCTGTACACTTTCCCTATACGTATTGAACATCTCTGCTAAATCTTTGGAGGGGTCATCTACTAGCCTGTTATACATCTCCACTGCTGTTGTAGTATATAGGTTGATTAAATGATACCCTTCAATATTTAACCCTGATAAGTCTGAGAAGGGCAAGTGGAAATCACGGAAGTTCTTTGTACCACTTAATTTTGACTATTCCTGGGTCAGAAGCCCCAGCTCATCTAAAGGCCTTCATGGCATAGGGCCAATTATTTGTCAGTATCCCATAAATTCTGTTCATCCTACCTGAAAGAGTTGGCATGTTTTGTCTCGTCTATCAAATAATGCCATCTGATTGAAACCAGGAAATATTCCTTCACTACCGTGGCATGTATTCTAGGGAACAACTTGTTTCTCAAAATATGCTTCAAGCATATTGCTCTTTCCAATTCCTGGAGCCAAACTTGGGATCAAACTTCTGGATGAGTCACCCTCAAAATGCTATTGGTTGATGTCTTTGTTGCTAATCTGTTGTATTTGTTTCTGATATGTATTCTTACTATGATTGTTGTTAAATTTGTTGTAAACCATCATTTTGTGTGTTGGGAAAACATACAAATTGAATGCATAAACAAACCAGCAAACCTTAAAGATGTGCTGAATTCCAGAAATTCTGTCATCACTCCTTAATTTTTTAGTTTTTAAGGAAAGACTATTTCCACAATTCCAAACTGCTTCATCTTCAATTAGGTGGCTCTCAAATAAGGTGGCTTATTTCTTTATTTAACTTTTCTTAGGAGATAATAAAATAAAAATGAAATGATGCTCTAGCTAGATATTTAGTGAAGATTCAAAAATTGTGTTAGCCTATGTCATTAATGTCTTTCTCTGTGTCATGCATTTTTTTAGGGTTTGAGGCAGCAAATAAGGCAGGCAGGCAGGCAGGCAGGAAGGCAGGCAGGCAGGCAGGCAGGAAGGAAGGAAGGAAGGAAGGAAGGAAGGAAGGAAGGAAGGAAGGAAGATAATGTGTAATTCTTTTGGTCAAAAATGTCCTTTTTAAAAGGCATTCAAATATTTTTACCTTCATTTAATTTTGAGATTTTCAAAATACTTTTTTTCTATAAAAAATAAAAAAAAATTAAAAAATGATTCAGAAAACACTGCTTTCTACCCCATAAGCACATATCTTTCATATGTCAATAATAAATTGACTTCCTAAGGAAATTTCTGGTAAAAATAATCTGATCGCAGATTTACTTATGTTAATTCAAAATGTTACATAATTTTGAAGCTCTAGTTTGATTGCAAAAGATAAACACAGCATATGGGGGGTGGGGGCTGTTAAACAAGAATATTACGAAAAGACTGAAATAATATCCAGACATCTTTAGTCTTCCTGAAATTCTGCTCAAAAAACTAAAAAAGGAATGAATGTCATTTTCAGATTAGGAGGGGGGAAAAACAAGTTCTTTACAATCTTACCATGTACCATCCCTTTCAACTTTGCCTTAGTTTCTAAAACAGATTATTCTAATTCCTTATCCCCAAACTTATTTGCCAATAATAGCAGTAGCTAGCAGAAGAAAAGATTGCTGCATAAATCTTAATTAATTAATTGTTCAGTTTATGCAAGAGATAACTTTTGTCCTTTTTCTAAGAATTAGAAGGTTCGGCTTCTAATATAATATTAGAATTACTCTAACACTAATTAGAAATATCAGTATTATTCTAGTATAATACTATAATATTCTTTTTTTGGGGGGAACTGGTGGCAAGGAAAGAAAACGGACGATAAGTGAGAACTGGAAAAAAATGAATAAATGAAATAAGAACAACCTTCTTAAAATGCTAGAAAGCTTTCTGCTATATACTTTGTGAAAAAGTTAAGAGAGAGAAAAAAACATCTAAGATACAAGGGCTTCACTTTCTTTAACTGTAATCAGCAGTGGCCTTAAAAGTCGGGAGCAGGATCATTGACTGTGACTTGGTATACTTAACTTTCTTTGAATTGTGCCTTATGTGAACAACAAAAGCTTTATCCATCTTGGAAAGCTCATATAAAAGAGCCTTATCTCCTAAACAGAAATATTAAATTAATGAGATTACAGTTGAAACCCCATTATCCAGATGTTCCAAGACATATACCATCTGATTCTAGCAGATGGTTATCAGAATATAGAGATATCGTTGTCAAGGGGAATGGAATAGCCCCTTCCATCTCTGTATTTAACCAAGGGCTTCTGTGGACATTTTCTTTCCTTAATCATCATGCCTTAAAGACACATTTACTGGGAGAAGAAAAGAAAATTACTGAAAAACAACTTTGAGTTGCCCTTTTGTAAATGCTGAAAAAGGCAGAAAAGACAAAACAATAATGTTATTTTTGATCACCGGAAACTGCCTAAAACAAATCTATTTGAGATCCCAAGAACACTATTATATTATTCTAGCTTATATTCCTATGTATCTTGATCCCAGGGAACACGCTAGTAATTTTTTTTTAATTAACTATGCAATTTGTCACTGATTTCAGTGAAATGGGGATTCCATCTTTTATAATTGTGGGAAGGCTTGCTGCTTTAAAATTGATTTGGCCATGCAGAAAAGAGTTGGGATGATTCTAAAGCATCCCCACATCCATTTAGTTTTTAGTCTGCTGAAGATGGTGGGAATATTCTGTTGCATCTACACAAATGTTACTGCTTTGTACTTGTTATCACTGATTTGCATAACTTTCAGGCATAAACCCCAGAAGAAGTCTTTGAAAACAGCCAGTGCTTCCTTGGACAGTTAGAAAAGTAGAAAAGTCTTTCTTTAATTTTAATTCATAAAAAGTGTGTCTTTATAAGTTATATGTGAAGGCTTCATGAATCCGAACATCCAAATTCAGTCACAGTTTTGTTCCGTATAGCATCAATCTTGTGAACTCTCAAGTTTCCGCTTTCCACTATGTATTCAAAATGGATATATATATGTATGGGTATATGTGTGGGGGTGGGGGAGGGTGTATCATGTGTGTTATGTATATGTATGATTAGATATATACTTTCTTTTGAGAGCAGGCAATAGAATTCCACTTTTAATGTGGACCAGTGTGCTCATAGCAAAAAAAAAAAAAAAAAAAAATGACAATAAAGATTATCTATCTATCTAAAATCCTCTGCTCTAATTACTGTCAATACAACAATTTGGAGTTTCCACAATTATTGGACTCAATTTATGAGCCTCAACATTGGACAGAAAATGTTTACAGTATTTTCATCAGTAAATGAAAAAGGGAAGAATGTTTGTGTGTACATGTGTGCATGTGTACGTGTATGTGTGTGTATGTGTGTAAAACATACTCACAAACACAAGTATGCATAGATGCATATATATAATCATACATAAACATACTGGACATTGACTGTTTTGAAGAAAAAGTTGGTAGCTTTCATTTAAATCTCCAATTCGTACACACACACACTCAAAATATAGAAGGAGAGGGCTGAGATTTATTTTATATTATTTTATTATTTAGTTTGCAACCAATCCTTCAAATTTAGCCCAAACATTTTACTCTTCAGAAATTCAGCATAACCTTAATCACACTAAGCAGTAACCTTATTCCAAATACATCATTGCAGAGAATTCCGTAAAAATCTGAATATCAGATGGAAAGGTCAAGGCAACGATATTGTGAAGAAGTAACACAGGGACTATCGTATCATGTTGCAAAATGAAGAATATATAGACTGTATTCATATGCTTGACCACAATGTCAAGTGGTTTAGGGATTAGCCTATTTTGTAATGCAAAAAATTTGCTTGTACACTGTCGTTTATGGTACAGGGTGTAGTAAAGTTCAACCAATTGTGGTTTACTTAATATACCAAGATGAAGCTGATCTGAAGGCAAAAAAAGTTCTTCAGAGCACACACGGCCATGGACATAACAGCTCTGAAACACCAATTATCCTTCAAAGCACTACACAAAATAATAGTTAGATCCCTTATTTTTCAGAAGTAACTTTTGGCACTGAATATAGTGCTTGGAACTGCTGCCTTGAATGTATCTCATGGCCTACTACTGCCGTGTATTCCCTCACAATTTTTTTTATTAAAGCAACGTATTTGTAAAAACAAAACAAAATAAGCCCTCTTTAAACTACTCTCTTTGCTCTGACAGACAACTTGTGTTTTAAGCCAAGATTCCAGATTGTTGTTGTTTTTTTGAGAAAACACTTCCACTTGTCTGAAAGTGTATATATAATGGATACGTGATGAGGATAATGTGCTGCTGAAGTAATCTCATGAGGTATGGATGCCTCTCCGGGGACTGAATATTGTAGTGGGTTACCACTACAGTAAAAGAAAATTGGTATTCTAACAATATGGAGAAAGTATTTGACTTCAACCTCAGAATAAAAATGCCGGTCCTCATTTATAATTCACTTGTTGTTGCTCCTGTTGTTGTGTTTCTTTACTTATAAATATAAGTGACAGTTTTGAAGGTTCTTGCTGATTTCATGCAGGATGGAATAGTTCAGTCATAATCTTGCTCTAATGCAGATAAAATTGGATACAAAGTGCCAGATTCTATTATGTAATGAATTGATACTGGGGGAATGCTGTACTGAAACTGCTGTATGAAAAAGGAAACTATTATGGATATGGATGTTGAACAAAAGCAAATGTCGTAGAGAAAAATCTGACAATGTCATTGGGTCTATAATATCAAGAAGAATGTAAGAGTCAAAGCATACAATCAGACACAATTATTAGTAACCCTCAATATGACACTAATACCTTCTTCTTTTCCTGGCTTCAAACCTTGCATTGAAGATCTCTCTATACTACATTTTTCTAGTTCACTAAACCATGAGTATCACGGCAGAAAAAGAAGGAGTCGCAAAGAACATGTCACACGGTTTCATCTTGGGTTGATTACCATGGTTTATATAGGAATTATAAAGGATTAAAGGACGAGGTCAGATTATATCCATTTAGTTCTGTGTAAAGATTATTTGAGCCTGCATATTCAAAAAAATATAAGTTGCTTTGTTTTGCCTTACAATAAATTCACTCATTTATTTATTTATCACATTTATATTGCTGGCCATTTAACAAAAAGTGACACTGAACAGCGTATAACAAAAATTTATTAGAAGTTTTGCTATTATTTTCAGTGTTTGAAATAATTTTATTCTTTTGATTAGATGATATCCTTTGTTGGCTCCCCAAATTATTTTGTCTCTGTCTTGCTTCCCCAAATAAAATACTCAATATTGTTAGTGGCATCCTAACTGTCTGTGACTATTTCCTTTTATTTGGAAAACAAAATCACTTCGGTGGAAATTATCCATTGTCATGACAAAGTATTTTTATTAAGGAGAAAAATAAGAACCTCTATTTATCTTGGCAATGATGGTAAACCACATCCTAAACCACATTAGATTTCACTAAAGCAATTTCCCCCACTCCAAAAAAATCTTTGCTTAAAATCCTACTTTTACTTTTATTGGAGGCAGTAACTCCACTAAAAATGCAAAGGGGTAGGGAGAAGGGACTGTATCCTTCCCTATAATTCCTGATATATAATATTTTGGTTTCTTCACACACAGAGAAAATGTTAACTTTGAATTAAGTAGCAAGAATATAGGCTTTTCCTTTTGAACTCTGGCACCCAAACAGACGTTCAGTTTTAAATTGTGTCTGCGGTAAGGTCATGGTTAGGAGGGAAAAAAAATACAACTGTGTTAAATCTCTTCAGAAAATACGCAAGTTCTTCATATTCTTCCAGGACCAAAACATGGTAAATGCAGGTCTTTCCACGGAGTTAATATTATAGTGAGGTCGTAACATTTTACTAACATGAATTCATAAAGAGACTCTGGAGATTAACAATAAAACGCAACTCTATAATAGAAAATGCGGCATTTCTGTGTTGTCTCCCCAAATCAGTTAAATTTGTTCAATCTTTACAAGAGACGATTTGCCTGTAACATTTCTATGCACTAAAAATAAAACACAATCAGCAGCCAAGACACACGCACACACACATACATACAAGGTGGCCCATTTATTGCTAATCAGAGTTAGCAGGCCAGCTCTCCCAGGCAGAATTTTTCTGTTTTCTTTCCTTTCCCCCTCTATAAAAGGTGAACAGATTAAAGAAATTATGAACTATGCTAGGCTTGAATACAACGTAAAATTGTAGTGCTGGCTGTTTAGAAACCTTTTAATGTTCGATTTCCCAAAGGTGAGATGCCAGGCACCGTTCTCCTCTGTTTCAGTTGCCCTTGCCACTTCAAAATGTGTCTGGAAACAGCTCTGCAGATGGCCTCATATGTTTTACAGGAAATATTACTTAAATGTTGGACAGGATAAAATTTCTCCTTTTAGGAATTACAAATCTGGATTTCATTTTCTCCTTCAAACCATGGGAAAACTATTACTGTTGCAAAGGAAATGTGCTTCAAAATATACAGAAAAAGGAGCACTTACATTATGAAATTCACCAGAGGATTTTGAAAGAATTCCTCTGTTTTAATATAAAATAATAGCATATCAAAACAATCTTCTAAAAACAATTCCCTCTTCCCCCACCAAAGACTAGAAAAATATTGCACAAGATCTTTGTATTTAGATGGTTATATTCTGAGTAGAACGCAGTAATAAAGTTCTGTTTCAACTTAACAGCTCACTTGTTAATATTTCATGCATTCTTGCTACTGAATTTTGATTTTGGAGATTTATAAAATATATTTTAGCTGAAAGGATAGGTGGAAAAACTGTATTATCAAGGGTGATGGTGGTAAGGTCTACTTGTCTGTTAAATGTACAATTAAAATAATTGCAAATGATGTCAGGTTTACTGATTCCAATATTAATTTGCTCCTCAAAAGCTTCAGTTTCTACACTAACATCAAATTCTTTAAATCAAACTATCTAAGGGTACACATTTTCCATATAAAGTAACCTTTTTGTGTAATTCATTAATTCCGATCTTCCATCTGCCTTTATACCGACACTTCTATAAGAGTGAAATTACAAGAGAAGCCATAGAAAATTAAAAAACTGATCCCTAGAGACATATTATTTAATATGCTAGTTCGGAAGATAACAATTGCTTCAAAATTGTTATCTTTCTAGCAAGTTCTGCTATCGAGAAGGTTTAAGGAAAAAATGAATTATATTTAGTTTTACTTTATGTACCTTGAATGAAGAAGAGTAGATGAAAGGAAGGTTAATTATTTATCATGCTATAAATTTAAGTCAGGGAAAAAAAATATGGATGTTGCTCCCATTGCTTAGCATTTATGGGACACAGAGAAGGGAAAATCCGGGGAATTTTAGATGATTATGTTGTGAAGCAGGCAATCATTGCATGCTTTACAACTGATGTGTAAAAAGAAAAATCTCTTATAAAGAGATTTTTATAATCTCTTTATAATTTTATTATAATGAAAAACACGGGTGTCAAACTCAATCACGTCATGTGACATATCATGATGTTTTTTGCCTTTGCGGAGCCATGGTAGGCATGGCCTGCGCATGACACATCCGGCCCGCAGGCCGCCAGTTTGACAGGCCTGATGTAAAACAAAGAAATAAAAATAGTTATTTTTCAATATTGAAAATACAAATATTTATTTTTAAGTACAAATTTTAACTTTAAACAAATCTTAGCAACATCATACCCATTTATCACGTAGATCACATTAGCTCCACAAGGCTTTAATATAGCCAGGCCTGGCTATACAAAAACCATAGACATGTTTGTCCCTAAGATTGTAATTTCGGTCTTGAATTCCTGTCTGCCATCCCAAGGCGTATTTCGTCTTCCAGCACTTTGCCTCACTACGACTGATCAATCCACTTTACAAGGTGGATGGATTCTAAAATTCCCTCACTCAGAAGCCTATTGAATGATTTGCTGTAGGCTGAAATAAGAACCCAAAGGTCCAGAGGTCCTTGTGGGTAGCCTACAGCCATCAAAACCTGTCAAAGTCTTTTCTGTCAAAGACCATACATTCTGTTTTGGGATACAGTCATTTTGAAAACAAATATTACAAGCACTGACTTAGAAAAAAGAACTAAAAGTAGATTGGACTAGAGAAGCAAGGACTGAAAGTACTAGGAAGGTTTGATTCAACCTGAGAAATTATATTAACATAAGTATATGAAAAATAAAATCTGTTCCCAATTAATAATAGCTTCATTCATTTTGTCTATCATAGGCTAGCAAGACTTTTTTTTTTAAAAAAAAAATAGGAGGTCAGAAATTTAAGACATTCTAGCTAGGTTCAATCAGATGTAAGTGAGTGGGGTCCTTGGTACTAGCTGATGATGTTACTCAGAGAGCACCAAGGATCCCAGAGTTCAACTTTGAGCTAAATATTCTCTTCCATAGATGTAAACCTATTGAGTTCAGCTTCTGGGTATGAGCTTATTATTGTAATTTATTATTATTTTTTCTTTAAAATGATAAGCCTGCTCTCGATGTAGCACTTAAAAGTCACACAGATTTATTAGCTAAATGTATTCAAATGTATATACAAGTAAAGCAAATACTTCCTTCATTTTTGTATAGTTGTGTGTGTAATTTTTCTTTTGGGGGGGGGGAATAGCAGGCAATCCACATTACCTGAAAAAGAAATAAAAATGCCTCTCAGACAGATGCTTCTTATTTAAACTTTATATGAAAACCATTCAAAGAAAAATATTTTTAAACATCATTTAGTTGAATCATTTTACATTAATAAATCAAATTCTACAAGCCAAATTACCTAAAAATAGCCACCACATGAGCTGAGGTTATGAATACATGCATATGAGATAGGTAAGAAGGAAACTTGGCTCAAGAAGGGCAACAACAGCCTATTTGGGGGCAGAAAAAGTTTGTATTAATCTTGGTTTTTATTCCCAAGTACAGACTAACACTCTGGTATAGTAAAGGGCATTTATAATTGCTCAATAATAATTGGCAATGTAATTCTGACTTAAGAATGATTTATAGTTCTATGTACAAAATGAAAATCACATTTGTTAGTACTGTAGTTTGAAATGGCAAAAGCATGCCAAACAAACAAAATACATTAGAAATTTCAAGATAATTAACATACATTTCTCCAGATTCAAATGCATATCAAAGTCTGGATTAGTAGACCTTATAAACTTTAGGGGAGGATTCAGTAAGGTTGAACTAGGGGCGGATTTCAAAACTTGTCGCTACCGATTCGCTCGTGGGCGCGTGCTCGCATGCACGTGTGACGCTTCTGAGCATGTGCAGAAGCGTCTGGGTGGGTGGGCGGAGCCTCCTGCTGCCGCTACCGGTTTGCCTGAGCGAACCAGTAGCAACCCACTACTGACTTGAACCTATAAAAATCTATAAAAAGAGCCTTGGTGGCGCAGCGGACTAAAACTGCTTTTAAAGTAGCACTTAGCTGCCAGCTGCCTGCAATTACTGCAAGTTCAATTCTCACCAGGCTCAAAGTTGACTCGGCCTTCCATCCTTTCGAGGTAGGTAAAATGAGGACCCGGTTAGTGGGAGCAATAAACTGACTTTGTATAAAATAGAACACCGCTGGGGGGGGGGGCAAAAAAGCCCTACTAAGCAGGTATATACAAAAGTATGAAAGCTATTGCTTAAAGCATTATAAGCCACCTTGAATCTCTGGAGAAGGGCAGCATATATATCGAACTACTAAATAAATAAATAAATAAATAAATAAATAAATAATCTTAAACAATATGATAAAAAGCCTTTAGAGCTGTCTGACAATTGTGCTCTCAAGATAAAGAAAGTCCTATATTGAAATTTCTTGGGTCCTGAAAGGGAATATTTTGTCATCAGAAGAAAGGGTTAATAAGAAATTTGCAAATCATGGGAACATGATTTTTGCAACATTTGGCCTTCATTTAGTGAATTTTAAGTCCTACTGTGTTTGACCTTGTACCTGGTATGCTACAAAGGATTGAAATGGTAATGAGACAATAAAAATGGATGTGGATAAACAGGTACTGGGAATTTGCAAGAGGAAAATTAGTTGTACCTTTCTATTTTGCCACAAAAGTAAATCAATTGTCTGAGATTAATGTGATGACCATAAACATTTTAAAATTTTCTTTCTATTACTGGCTTCATGATATAGTTCATGTACTCAGTATATGTGTTTTTCCCTCAAGAAAATATTATTGTCATTATAATTAAAGCCACTGATAAAATTCTGGAACTGGTTGGTGCATAACGCAAATCTGCCAAATAATTTGGCACCATTTTCTTTCATTGGCAGCCTTGTCTGAAGAAACGCCCACTGGTGAAATAGGGCTGCTGAGAGCAGCTTCTGACTGCTCTGGAATTTGGCAGAACCTGAAGCTTTATAATGTCAATATGCAGTATATTTGCATATACTCTGTCCGACTGCTTTTTAGGCAATTATAGTGCTATTTTTATTTCCCATACAAAAATATAACACATAGAATTCAACAGAGTTGAATGTTCAGCCTTAACTTTGAATTTTCTCGCCATTGTACCTGTCATAACCTTAAACGGGGTGGGGGTGGGTGGGAAGGATAGTTGTACTTCATTGTAAATCTAATGACTGCTGATGAAGCAAGAATAAAAATTATAGTGCAATCAATGAGTATGTGAAAGAAAATGGATTTTACAAGTGCACACTTTTAAGCAAAGGAGCCAGTCTGATACATAAATAAAAGGAGCCCGAGGGATGACACCTCTGACATTAAACAATCTTATCATGAAGCCCATTATGGAACACATTTAGAAACAGCTAAAGAGCATTTAGGTGACATTGTAAAGTTCTCGCACAGTTCCCCATTCACTCCTATGGAATTAATTCAGGCAAAATTCCTGCAGAATTGTGACCATTATCTGGGCCATCTTGAGGATTGTCCCAATAGCTTCCTCCCTCGTAGTTTCTTCAAAGGTGGGGAAGATGGAATTTAAATTCTAAGATACTGTTAGATCTTTCAAAAGTGATGACTTTATTGGCATCATTGAGACTGTTGACTCGAGGTTTAATCATTAGAGGCTGAGGAGGAAAAAAAAACCCTTTTCTTGCAGCATTATAAAACAAGTTGTTTGAGATGAAGGAATAGCATTTAAGTTAGAAAGCCAGACACTGCTGTCGGTGAAAATCTTTTGGGTCCTACTTCAACTGAAATAGAACAGCGGAAAGGTTTACCTTTGCAGGATATCAATACAAAACATGTGATATGCATAAAATGGAGATTTAAAAACAATGTTTATCCCACCACAGAGCAAATCGTGTAACATGTTTGCAAAATTACTTGTCTTTTTTTTTTTTTTTCCTCTGCCTGGTTTTGTAGGATAGGCAATTTCCTAATCACTTTACATTAGCTTATTAGGTATTTGTGTGTTTATGCATGTATAAATGAACTCTGAAAACAGATCCCCGTGTTGAGAAGCTTATATTTAAATTAATGCAAATAGGAAGAATTTAACATGAATAAAACTACTTATCGGAAGCAGAATTAATCCTCCCTCTCCCACCATCAACGGGGAAACTATTTTGCCATTAGATCTAAATTCTCTAATTTCATAATTGTGGTACTTTCTTCCAAGGTTTATACGCTGAACGAAGGGGGAAATGCTAATCTGTCTCATGAATACGAATAGCAGAACATTTTGGAATAGGCTCTAATAATGATTATTAGTTGCTTTATGGGTTTTGCAGGGCAGGTATTAGCATGAGATTGGGATTAGTAAACCTTTAAATTAAAAAAAATGCAATTTAAAATAGCAGTCTCAAAATTAAACATAACGCAAGTGGCAGTGGGGAGGGGAAAAAAAAGATCTTCTCCACCCCACCTCAATCCCAAATCCTTTGGGCTGGGATAAGCACAATGCTAAGACTGGCTAAAAGACGGTTCCACATGATCTAAGCCATTGTTAAAATGTACTATTATACTTAGCAAAGCTGTGTTAGCTGGCTTGCATTGACAAGGAACTCCCTGCCTCTTTGCTCCTTTCTACTTGTACACCTCCTCTAAATCCAAGGTGGATGTATTCCATCCAGCGATTTCTTTCTTACTTACAAAAGGAACATTTAAGCAGAAACACATACATCATGCCACAGCCATGCTGAATTCCTCTTTTTTTTTCCCCACTCCCCCTTTCTTTTTACCAAGCCCAAGAAAAACCTATATTGTAAAAGAATGCGAGCATCTATGAAGTTCTCCTCCTGCTAACAGCTATCTGCCTGGCACAGGCCTGCTGGAGCTCAGCTGGGATTTCGCAAAGGATCCTGCTTTCATGGGCAAACATAGCTTCACCTGCCCTCCAAATCCCTTTTCCCTCCTTCTTTTCCAGCCCTCCCAGCTGAGCTATGTTAATCAGGTGGGGGACACAAGGTAACATTGAAGTAATTCAGCCAATTAGGCCCTGAATTGTTTGCATCCAACAGCATTTTGTATTTCTGCAAATGTGTGAAATGCAAAATGTGCCCTGCAGCAAGAAACGACAGCAGCCATGTATTGGCGGCATGTCAACAGATCCTCAGAATGGCTGACGGCTGATACTGATGCATACATATGTTTGGGAGAGTGTGGACTTTTTAATGTGTGCGCTTTTCTACTGAGAGAAGTCAGAGCTGGGGGTCTTGGTGGCAGATGGGCAAGGGTAACAGGGATTGGCTAATCCCAAATCTGCATTCTCTTCTTCACGTAGCAACTGGGGAAAGATGGAGCCAGCTGTCAAATGGAAGACTTTCATGGTCCCCTGCACACAACAGCTGCACAGGCCCTGCCTGCTTGGTTCTAAATTATTAAACATCTTTTTAGTTTGTTCCAGCTGCAGGCATCAGTGTGTTTATGCAGCCTTTGTGCATTTTACATATGATTCCTTCTCCCCTCCTCTCATCAAAATGCTGTTTGTAAAAGTCATTATCCCATCTGTGCCCCAGTTTGGCCAAACAGCCGAAGACAAATCCGATGCTATTCTCCTTCTAGGACAATTTGGGAACTGAAGATGATTGCAGTGACTTGAGACTTCAGGGGTTTGGTACTTTTTTCTTGCATTTTCTCTTCTACCTATAAGCAGTGGTGTCATCTTGGCAGCTTAAGGGGAGAAACACGGAATAAGCATCTTCAAAAGTAAGGCTTTATGGAAAGGAAAGGAAAGGAAAGGAAAGGAAAGGAAAGGAAAGGAAAGGAAAGGAAAGGAAAGGAAAGGAAAGGAAAGGAAAGGAAAGGAAAGGAAAGGAAAGGAAAGGAAAGGAAAGGAAAGGAAAGGATTTTTTTTAAATCCTTAATAAAATAAAATAAAATAAAATCTTTAATAAAAGATTATTTTTCCTCCTCCCTGGAGAGAGATAGTAGAAAGACCTTTTAAATAATCTGTCACTCTCAACCAACTTCCCTTTGTATTTCAACAGAAGTAATATTCTTACTGTTTTCAGTCTACATAAATATTCACAGAGCTAGATTTAAACCTAGCCTGCTTAAGCAGAATAGTTCTGTGAGAAGGCAGGTGACTTTTAACTGCTGGAATACAGCTAAAATATAGTAGTGAGATGATAAAATGATAAAGACACCACTGGCAGTACACAGCATGACCAATGTATTAATGACATTGAAGAACAGAAGCAGCAACAATCCTGTAAAATTTATAATAACTATTTCCTGCAGGATATTCTGGTTCCAGCTGGATTCCATTGGAAACAGGTCCTATTCCCTCTTGCAGACAAACCACGTTTTCTGGGCTAAATGCTTTCTGTAAGCATTATTTGCCTTCCCCCCTCTCTCTGTCTTTAAAGAGGATTTTCCCCCCTAAAGCAATGAATGGATCAATGCCTGTTGTATTTGTCTTTTTTTCCCCCTGCCACCTATGAATTGCCCCTTCTCTGTTGGCTCTTCTTCAGGATTTTTCTTTGGCTGGAAAGGAAATGTAAGTTGTATGAGAAAGCGCTTGCCAGCACTTGGCTGGATGGTTTGGCTTAACTAGATTGGACTTCTAATGCCCAGGAATTAAAATGAGTCCCTTCTGTAAATAAGGCATGGTGAATTGGGGACCATGATTATATAAAAACACCCTACAGATTATCTGGAGTACTTGTGAAAAAAAACCAAACACCTCAGTTTCTTAAGATGTCTTAAGAAGGACCTGTGATAAGGACCTATACTATGTGTGGATAAAAATAAATTATAACTTTCACATGGCTGCCAAAATCTATATAAATCAATCTGACATTTGATAAAGCCACCAAAGTCCGCAGGGTTAATTATTGTTGATGAAGAAAATGCATGTAAGCCAACCTCACTTGATATATTTATTAGTCCTAAATTTGTTCAGAGTGCTTAGAATCGCACCAGTTTCTATCCAAATAAATGAGGTGATTATAATAATGAAAAGAAAATATGAACATTTTAGCATGACTTAATGCATATTTACTGGCATATCCAACAGCTTATATCCAAAATATTCTGAAGTGCTCCTAAAAGTCCAACTGACCCAAGCATGTTTTAAATGCCATTAATTAAATTATAGAACTGAGAGGAGGAAATATCTCACATATCATTACCATCATTATGTTGTCACTGAATTTAAGGCATCCATCCTGTTTTGGAGATGTACTGGGGAGAAAAATCAGTTTTCTATGCTGGAAATGGTGGTGTCTGTCCAGATTTGAAAAAACAAACAAAAGATGCCTCTTTTGGGTTTCCTTGGCAAATAACCATTTCCAATTTTCCATTTTAAACTTCCTGAATTATCCAAAATAATTCAATTGCAAATTCCAATTCCAAAGCAGTTAGAGAAATTTAATTTTTTTTAAAATAATCTCAGTATATTGAAATGGCGATGCTTCAAATTTTCAGTACTAGTATCCTAAAATCCTACCCATCTGATCTCCAAGAATGCTTTGGGAATGCTTCTTCAAAGCCAGAAGAAAATTCAATTCAGGGACCTGGTTGTGGTATCTACCTCAGCAGCTGCTAAAGAAGGTCAGATCCCTAAGATAAGAATTTTCTTTAAATGATAACAATTTGACTGACAGGTGCACCAGTAGCACTGCTGCTAGGAAGGAGCTCCAGTGTGCTAATCTGCAAATATACATAGGTACAACTTACATGTTCCAATTGACATGCAATAACATCTCAACTTATAATATATAAAAGCCAGCTGAAAGAGCAGTGGAACCTTAAAAGCAGTGATTCTCAACCTTGGCAACTGAAGATGTGTGGACTTCAATTGCCAAAATTTTCCAGCCAACCATGCTTGCTGAGGAATTCTGGGAGATGAAGTCCACATATCTTAAAATTGCCATGGTTGAGAAAGACTACTGTCTTTCTCAACCATTTCTCAACTGTTGAGTGTCAAACTTAAGGCCCGGGTGCCAGATTTAGCCCGCAGGGTGCTTAGATCTGGGCCTGAAAACAGCAAAGGACCAACCGGCTTGCAGTACCTCTGCCAGTGAAAATGGAACTCGGGAGAGAAAACAGAGCACTGTTTTTGCTGGCAGAGGGTTGCAGGAGGCCGTCGCATGCGAAAACAGAGCTCGGGAGCCTGTTTTTGCAGGCACAGCACTCGGCCACCACAGGCGCCAACACGAATGACGTTGAGCTGGCCATGCCTATCCTGGCCACCCTCACTCTGGCCTCCCAAGGTCAAACACAACCCTGATGTGGCCTCAATGAAATCGACTTTGACATCCCTCCTGTAGAATATCACAGAGGGAACCAAACCTATTTATTTATGGTATATGATTGGCTATGCTAAAAGAAGTCATGTGTTGCCATTACTGGTTTAAAGCAGGGGTGAAATGCTACCGGTTCGCTCTGGTTGGGCAAACCAGTAGTGATAAAAACTACAGGGTTGAGCGAACCGGTAGTAAAAAAAAGGCTACCAGTTCCTCCGAATCAGTATTTCCGACAATCAGCTGTGGCGCAGTGTTTAGCTTTGCTAGAAAGCAGGAAATCCTGCTTTCTGGCAAAGCTAAATCATGTGCCACAGCTGATCTCCCTCCACGCTGTTACCTTCCCAAGCTTCCTTTTGGTGTGTACCAAAAGCAGAAAATCCTGCTTTCTAGCGAAGCTAAATTGCACACCACAGCTGATCCCCCTTAGTTTCTACTTACTTTCCCAAGCCTCCTTTTGGTGTGCACTGTGCATGTTTGGCGTGCAGCATACATGTGCATGCAGCGATCCAGTAGCAAACCGGTTCGGATTTCACCATTGGTTTAAAGGATGAGAATTTCAGAATTATTGATATATGCAGTTATCAAATTTATAAAAGTATTATTCTTAAAATCTTATTATCCTTCAAGACTTCTCTTCCCACTCTTGATATTCCACGTGTAATGAGACACTACTGAAGAAGAGAATTTATCTTGTAAATATTAATATGAATAACCTCTTTGCCCAACACTTGAGTTACATTATAACTTTATACACTAGATATTGCCATTTTAAATCATTTCATTCTCAAATCAGAAGTTCTTCCAGGCCTTGAAAATGAAGCTATGTTTTCAAGAACAGCTAAGAAATTCTTAATCAGGGTACAAAGTTAAAAAATGCTAGAGAAATTTACACAATTATAACTCACCATAACTGGAAAGGCAGTGTACAGAGTAATTATGTACATCACATCATAGCTAACACAAGCAGGAAAAATAACTGACTATCTTCTCCACCTATATATTCTGGAATAGTTTAACTTTATATTTTTTAAAGATAAAAATGCAATAAAATAGTTGCTGAAGCAGATCAACCTTATCCAGGATGCTCTACAGACAGTTCACAAACAAAAGGAAAGCAATATCCTTTTTAAAGGTGGTATTTGATGGAAAAGTGATTTTGGTTAGGATCCTCCATCAGGGATAACATGAGGAATCCCAAACCAACATTAAAGTATTAACATTTCTCCAAGCATAGGCAAATAATACAACATATAATTGTTACCATATATTTTCCAACTTTGTTTCTTCATCAGATCGAATGAAGCTGGTGATTCATCTGTAGCCCAGGGACATATGTATCATCTCAAGTACCCCCAAAATTCTTGCCTAAAATTCAGCAGCAAAATGGTCCTATTTTAGTGGCACAGTTACAGATTATTTGGGAGATTGGACAGTCCTGTATTCAAAATGATGTGAAAATTCCTGCCCTGACTCTATAATTCTACGTTATCATGAGATTTTGTCTGTCTGTCTGTCTGTCTGTCTCTCTATCATCTATTATCTATTTCAGGAGTGTCAAACTCTCATTGTCACAACATCATCACGTGACATATCACGATTTTTTTCCCCCTTCATTAAACCAGACGTGGGCATGGCCAGTGCATGATGTATCCAACCTGCGGGCCACGAGTTTGACAACTTTGATCTATTTCATTTCTAAATCTACCCAATCACTTAAGTGAGGCATTTGCTTTCCAAAGACTTTTGATTCAAATGATTACTCTTAATGAATAAAAAAAATAATAATACTCTAAATATTTCAACATGGAGAATGTCCCTGCCTCATGATAGTGACTAGTGACATCCTGGCATTTAACAAACATCCCCCTGTGTCCTGGTGAAAACCCCAAATCATCCCAACTTTGAAATAAAGTGGGGCGGGTGTGAGCAAGTGTGTGTGTGTGTGTTTCATTTTTTTTTCTTTAAGAGCTTTTTGGCAGGAAAAAAAACCCCCAAGAGCTGTTAAAGTAGATTTGAAGATTTTGAGTAATCTGCATTACATGGGTTCAACTAGATGCCCTTCAGTAAACTTGAATAATGTGTTATGAACATTTTGTTGCTTTGAAGTTTGGAATTTCTACAAAATATATAATTTTTAATAATAAAAACAAAAGTACCATTCTTTAAATTTAGAGAAAGCTTATTATACATGAGCTTACTATACACTTTCTATAAATAAATTATTTTCAAAATGTCTGGGATTAAAATAAATTTTATTTCTTCTCCGTAGAGGAAATAGAATTGGTTTTCAGTAAGGAATTATTCAAAACATTTTATTTCATCATGTGCTTAGCATTCTCACAGCTCAATTTTAAATGCTCTAATGGTGCAGTAGCATTTCCTACACCTCTCCGAGGTTAACTGATGATGATAAAAGGCTCTTTGATTGCCCCAGCCCTAGAGGTTGATGGGAAAGTAAGAATTTCATTAGCTAATCTCAGCTAATTCTGATAAGAGGACTTCTCTTTTTTTATGAGGTGCATAATGAGAGAGAAATACATCTCACCAAAAGATACCACAAGCTTTAAGTCTGCCCTAGCAGCCTCTGATGCTCTTGGTTTAAAAGCAGACTGCTGTTAGTCAAAGAAATGAAGAACCATACTCGGGAATAGACAAACATCTCTTTGGTTTAATTTCTCCCCCCCACCCTTTAATTATCCCCCTTTTAATGACCTAAGTTAATATGTGTGAAAAGGTACAAAAACAGCATGAGTTCAGTTTTTAAAAGGAGAGTTTCTTTAATCTCCTAAATAGAAGCAAGTCCCCTCTTTAGCTATCAGTAGCAGCAATTACACTGTGCTTTATTCATTGTGAATTTCTTGCAAGCCTGATGAGATAGCCAAAGGACAAGGATCTGCATGTACACCTGGAAGTTTGTAACTGTCATATTATTTGAAAAAAAAATATTGTTATTTTATAGACTAATGAAGGAAATAATTCAAGCATTATTAATTTGGAAATGATTCCTCTCAAATTTATTGTTTGGGAATATCTAGTTATTTCTATCTCTATCCCTACTGAATGCCTCTTTAAAAATAATAGTGCAAAATGGGAAAAGAACAACTACTAAAGTGACTACTGTTATCTGTGTCATAAAATGGTAAGAAAAACCTATAGGATCTAAAATCCTGTAAGGAATTCTGTTGTGGGAAATGCTTTGAAAGCTACACTACAATCTGAGAACAAAATTATTTTATATAAAGGATCCAGATTTTTTTCAGGATTTATCAAAAATATATATATTTCTTGAGCACCTGCTAGGCAGGGTGTTAAACAGGTTATCTTATTTCCTTATGTGACTAAACTCCTGAATTGTTTTAGGCTGCCCTTGAAACACCTGCCAAGCTCTTGTAAAGCTCATATACTTTTACAATAAGCCATATTTCAGCAACATTATCATCCCTTTTCTGAGAGTGACACCATCAAGATCTATTATGTGATATACATAGCATTGATATAAGGAGTGGAGGTGGGGGATGTCCTATATCCCAGAAAAGTTCCTGTATTAATCAGAATACAATTAAACATTTTATATATACAGTACACACACACACACACACCTATTTGTGATAGTGGAGAGTTTGAAACCTTGGTTTCCATAGAGGCACTGTAAATTTACTTACCCCCATGATTGCTCACAGAATAGGAACTTTGAATCTTAAACCTAAAATGTCCCATTTCTGGGCTTCTCTTTGGAAGATGCTGCCAATTCAGCTGAGTTCTGCCAAATTGTTGATTTTGTAAAACAAACTAATTTCCATCAGACAAAGCTCCCAAACTACTTTTCACTTCTGACTTCAATCGCTGGAAAACTAAAACTCAGAAGTCACGCATCTCTCTCTGAGAGAGAGGGGGGAGAGAGAGGGAGGGAGTGGGAGGGAATGAGGGAGGGACAGTGGGAGAGGGAGAGGGAGAGGGAGAGGGAGAGAAAGAGAAAGAGAGGGAGGGAGGGAGAGGGGAGAAAGAGAAAGAGAAAGAGAGAGAAAGGGAAGGAGAGGGGGAAGGAGAGGGTGAGAGAGAGAGACTCTTACCATTTCTAGTCATAGAAGACGTTCCAATCTGGATTCAGAAACACATTCTTATTGCACATTTCCCATCTCACCTTATCGCTAATGGCATGCTTTAGATCCAGAGGTGAAAAGCCAGCAACCTAATTCCTTGAGTCCACCTGGGCTCTTCAAAATATTGGTTGGCTCCTGCAGTTAAACAGCAGAAAATTGCCTACTACTGGCTTCATCTTTACAGGAGATTCATCTTATGGCTTGTACACTAATTATCACAATAATATCAAAGAGCTGAACATGAGCGCAATCTCTCAGTCCTGCATGCATACATGCTTTCATACATAAATGTGAATAAATATGCCTATGAAAATAACAATGCAGTCTTACCTCTAAATCTTTCTCCATCTTGGGAGAGAGCAATATGAAGTAATCCAACAAACAAAAGGTGACCTTATAGAAAGCACTCTATGAAGCAGAAATATGATATAAAAAATAAGTAATTTTCAAAAGCATTTATTCCCTATTGGGATTTTTTTTTTTTTGTTAGAGTTCCAGGGAGCACCGTTTTGAGGATATTGGAAAATTGTTCTGTCTTTATTTAGAAAGCCAAATGGAAAAGAGCCATTAAACGATGGGAACCTACAAGATGCAAGTGTAGGGAAGGTATGAGTGTTGAGTATACCAGATGAGCTATTTTCGTATATCAGTAGCACCTGACATTATTCTTCCCAGACTTTTCAACATTAGGGTGACACTGTTAACATAAGTCACTGTTCAGATGGTCTATACTCCACTTAGTAGGATTTGTAGCTAGAGATGGATCAAATGATTTTCTCATAATTCACATTTTGCTCAAGAAGATACAAATCCAAGTTGTTAACATTGGGAAAAAATACGTTGAAATAACAAATGAATTAAGTTTACAGTAACCTGAGGTGGCATGAAGGCTTTTAAACCATTTTGTTTTTATGGGCTTAAACTTCTTTTAAGGTAAAAGCCTTCCTGAGAGAGTAGGGAAAATAGATATTCTTTTCAAAATGGGGATGGAGTTGTCTCTAGAAATGGTGCTATATTGTTTCCAGAGGATAGCCACATGGCTGCGACAGCAAGGAAAATATATGAAGGAATTTCATATTCTTTCCTAGCAACTCCTACAAAGTGCATTAAATTCTACCTATCGTAATGCTAAAGATAATTTTGACCCCATATCAAAATAATCTGCTTGTGAAAAGGTTCAGAGGGTTGATTTGATCTGAGAAATACAGTATCTCATTATGTTTTCCTTCACAGTCTAAATATTTCATCTTCAAGGCCCAAAATATAGCAGTTTCCGACTATTTTGAGGTGATGAAAGAAGAAGAGTGGAAATAGGAACTATTTATATCCCAAAGTCCCATTCACATTTCTGCTTTAAAATATGCCCAGAGTGAATATGGTCAATGATCCAGACCTTCCTGTCACATTACCAGAGGGCCTCTAAAGTTGGAAGACTGATCCACTGTTAGCCCTGAAAACATTGCCCATTCTTTGATCTAAAAAGTCTAATCTTTTCTATTCACCCCATTCTGGTAGAAAATGCTAGTATTTTTAATTTATTCCTCATTACATAATATGTTTGGATATATTATCAAAAGCAGCCTGAAATTCTAATAGCTTGAACTGAATGTTGTTATTTTTGTATCTTGAATTCTAATTGATTTTGGTGATTTACATCCATTCTCCCCTCTCCTTTTTTCCATAAAATATCACCTCTAGCAGTTTTAGGAGAAGAACTTTATCTTTAAAGGAGTTAAAGTAACAAAGAGTGAAATGGTAAGCCTTCAGACCATCTCCTATTATTGTAGCTTTGCTAAGAACTCTTTTCTCCAAGATATGCAAAATATCTGGGATCTGCGTTAGAGCTCATTATACTTCCAAGAATTTGAGCCAAATTCAACTTACGTATCAGCTACTTTTGAGTTTTGGGGGCATCACTAGTCACTGCTGTAGGTGCGCTGACAAGCACACCCATTGCATGCATAAGAGCAGTCATTCAAAAAGTTCCAATTAAAAAAGTCCTCCTCAGCCTGATGGCTTGGAATTCTGGAAGATGTAACCCAACAAATTTGGAAGGCACCAGGTTGGAAAAGGCTGAATTAGAGAATTTCTCAGGTTGCAGAACCTAAAAGAAAGGCATATGTGAGACTGCACAGAAGTGCTGTCAGGGAATGGCAGAAAACATACTGGGTTAGACAAGCTATTACTCTAATTTGGGTATATGTGATGTCTATCACACACACACACACACATTTAGAGCAGGAATTGAAATATAAAACCTCTTCTTTGTTACATTTTTGGAAGTACATTTTTTAAACTTCAGCTTTAGATATCTATCAGGTCTCCACAATATTCTATTTCAAAGTGTAAAATTAAAAATAAAATACAGCATTTATATTTGATGTGAATGTTTTTTTAATAAAATCCATTTCTCTCTTTGTCAATTCAAAAATCCTGAACTTTAGTGTCCCGGAATCATTAAGTAGAGAAGTATATTATAATAACACAATTATCAACAAAGGCTTTAACAAGCAGGCATGTGCTTGTAAATAAAATTTATTTAGGTGCCACTCAAAACATTGTAATTAAGAGATAAAGAATGCATTGCCAGATGGTTTCTATTCAATATCTATCTCCTTTGGAAAACAATGTGATTAGCACTAACTTGAAACTGAACATGAAAACATTGGAAGTGTCTGATCCTGCTCTCAAGAGTTCTAAATAAGTTATCCTTCAAATTATAGCCAAAGTTTGAATAACTAGGAATGATGTTTACATCTATTAATTTGTACCCTGCTTATATCCATTCAGCAGTCTTCAGAAATATATCCCTTCCCTCAATACATACACAGATGCTTAAATGCATGGCTGCAGATATAGGTGGGTACATAAATATATAATCATAGGTGTTTCCTTCTTTAAGGAAGAAACTTAACTTTTTTAACAATAAAAAGTTAGATTACAATACTATTGTATCATTTGTCTGATCCTGTTGGATCTTTTCCCTAGTAAGATTTTGGAAATGCTGGCACTGAAGCTGAAACTGGACAAGCATCTGTCTCTCGAAAGGCAGAATGCGATGCATTGTGTAATCCAGGTGTCACAGAATTACAGTATTTAGGATAAGGAAAGGTAAACATTTGTTCATACTTCTACTTGCTGCTGCAAGGAACTTAGCTGGCAGAATTGTGACATCACCGGAGTGAATGAGACCCTCCGCCTCCCAATTTGGAATGGATTTTTGAGGTTTTAATGATTAAATTGATGCCTTAAGACTTGCCTTTAAAAATCCCCCTACTGAAAAACAGGCCTCTGTTTTGGTGGTGGATAGAGTTCAACCACACATTTTGCACCATAAAACCTTCCCCAAGCTCCATTAAAATTGTACTAAAATGTAAATTTAGTAACAGAATAGATTATGTATTGTCTACTTGACATATACATTGACCAATGACCAATTAGAAACAAGAATGCCCATTTTTTTCATCTGGTTTAAAATTACCATTTCTGGGCTGAATATGTCCGGCAGGCAGATTCTTATGCTCCTTAATCTCCCAGTGGCTTTGGATAACATTGATCATTGTATTTTTCTGGATCAGCTCCAAGGATTGGGATGGGGGGGCCAGCATTTTATGGTGGTTCTCTTCTTTTTTTCAGGGCCAGTTCCAGTCAGTATTGCTTGGGAAGGTTATTCCCTAGAGCCCCTTATCTGAGTAATGTCCCAGGAATCAATTTTCATTCCCTTCAATTCAAAATCTATATGAAACCCCTTGGTGAAATCACCACTTTTGGATCTGGTATCATCAGTTCTCAGATAATAATGATTGAAGAAATAAATTTCAATTCTGTAGAGTCATTGGTGATCTTTGTTGCTCTGAAGCACAGACAAAGAACAATTTTGAGGAGTTGAAAAGAAAGAACCACATATACCAGTGAATCAAATAAGACAATTAACTTTGCTAAAATCACAAGGAGCATATTAAAAATTCTCTACCAAGAATGGTACCCAAGATGGTTGGGTAGGCCAGGGATAGGTTGAAAGAAAAGCTGCACCATTATGGCTTCCCTCCTATACGTTAATGACAATAGGGCATGACTTGGCCTGGAAGAATCTCAGAAAATGAATACTGATATGGACCATCAAATGAGCACATCCTAATTTATCCTGATGTCTTTTTCAATCCAATTACTAGCCTTCTAAATATTTTGCCTGATCACCATACCAAAATTCCAAAAAGTTCTAATGTGCTTTGTAATATCCTGCAAACTGCAATCACAGATGGGAGATTCTGGAAAACTCTGAAAATTTGAACTTGCAGTAATTGCAAGCAACAGATTAACATCTGCTGCTTGCAATTACTGCAAGTTCAAATCTCACCAGACTCAAGGTTGACTCAGCCTTCCATCCTTTCAAAGGTAGGTGAAATGAGGATCCAGATTGTGGGGGCAATAAGCTGACTTTGTATATATATATACAAAAGTATGAAGGCTATTGCTTAACGCATTGTAAGCCGCCCTGAGTCTCCGGAGAAAGGCGGCATATAAATTAAAGCAAAAAACTCCATGTAATCAAAGCCTTTGTTATCAAAATCAGGAGCCATGACTGCAAACATGCTGCTTTACTGTCAAGCCTACCAAAATCCACAACACAAATGTATCACATTTTCATTATCTCAATACCCATGCCATCTTTTTATTCTTTATTAACATTTAGATAATCAGAGTGATTGACTTTATTGTAATGTTTTAATAACCATCAAGATTTGGTAGGACCTCACTAGGAACAATCTGACTTGATTCAACTTATTCCAAGTTCTCTAATAACAATAATGGCTTACCAATCCATAGCTAAATTTGTGATTGTCTTTCATTGAATATTAACAGTGTTCAAAGCAGTTATATGAATTAAGTTTTGCCTATGCTGACTATTTATCTTTTCTAAAAAAAATATCTTATTATGTTTTATGTGACCTAAGATTAGTCAGTGTTAGGAATAAAGTATTCTGATGTTGAATTTGAGTAGATCAGATTTTTAACTTTTTAATTTTTAATTAAGGTGACAAATTGGAGGAGGTTAATATCTAGAGAGGAATCTTTCAAGGATGTTCACAATCATCACTATTGTTTGTCATTACACTGATTCCTCTATCAACAATACTGAACAAGTGAGGCCATGGCTATCAAACACTGTGTTGAGCTTCCTGTGTTCACGCTTCTTACATTCCATGTTCCCACTGCAATTCTATCTTTGCAGGTTCTGATTTCCTTTCTGTGTATGGCAACATCAGCAACTATCTATGAATACTTCAAAGGAACCTCAGTTCTTCCTAGGGTTTCATCCAATCTAGGGCTTCCACCATCCAACATCATTCTTTTTATTTTTTCTATCATTTTCTATGTTTTGTAAAAACATAGGAGTGATTTATCAATGTCCATGCACTACAAATGGCCTTTGCCATTGTAACTGAAGCAATCATTTACCTTTACTTCATTCTATATCATTGATGTTAAATATAGGTACTGCTTCCTTCCATAGAGGTGACTTTCACACTTTGAGTGGCCCTGCTTGTAGTACACTCTGCCAGTTTGATCTAATGATTAAGGCACCAGGCTAAAAACCAAGAGACCCTGAGTTCTAATCCTGCCTTGGCCATGAAAAGCTGTCTTTCATCCAATCACACTCTCTCAACTCACCTCACCTCACAGAGTTGTTGTTGTGGGGAAAATAGGAGGAAGAAAGAGTATAGTATGTGTTTGCCAAAGAAAAAGAAGGAAGGAAGGAAGGAAGGAAGGAAGGAAGGAAGGAAGGAAGGAAGGAAGGAAGGAAGGAAGGAAGGAAGGAAGGAAGGAAGGAAGGATTTTTTCACTCATATATCCCAGGAATAGAGTGAACAGTGATAGAAGCAGAGAAGGAGGTGAGTGGTGGGAGGGAGAGAATCTTACAAAAAAAGTCCAGAAAAAAATAGCAACACATAAAAACACAAATTATAGAAATTTGTGTTTTTAGGAAGAAATTTCTATGTACCATCCAAATCTGTAATTTAACAAAATGTATTAAATGTATTAAATTTACATTACATTAAAAATACAAAAATGTATTACATTTGAATTAAATTAAATGTATTAAAAAGGTTCATCCTCTTTCTAGTCATCTTAATGTCTCAGAAAATAATTTGGTTTAGAGCCATTATCTCAATATGTAGGTTTTTGTAATTGTTTACATTTTCAGGATTTTTTTTATGTATTAGACAATGTGCTGATTTATTAATAAAATTTCGTCCATGTTAAGGTCACATAGAAACTGACAATAGTTGAACTGTATCTCTTACCTGTTTTCTTCAAGATAAGATTTTGGAAGTCATACGTTGAATTTATAAGAGGATGCATTTCCTTCACATATTATTAGTAATATTTAGCTAACACTGTGCTGTTCATGAATTAGATACCTAAATGTTGGGATTTGACTTTTTTATATATATTTCATATCATATACATTTATGAAATATAAAAAAACAGATGGTAGGAGCACCTTTAGTAAACCTTTTATATATATAAAAAAAAGATATCTAATTTCAGAACTCTGATGGCCGTACAGGATAAAATAGGATTATTAATAAAACACATTTATTACAGAAAGAAATAAAATGAATATCATCACTGAATAGCTTAATCCCCAACTGATTAAATGAAGACATTCAATATTTATCACATACTTTAGAGGCTGCTGTTTTTCCTTCCTCCTTCCCCATTTTTTTTCCTGAAGTATTCATTACATGAAACTGCATTTTTTTTTCTTTTTACAAGCTTATTATTCTGTTCAGTGAGAATATAACATTTGTTTTCCATTAAGAACAGAATATTTTTTCTAACCCTCCCCTCTCAAGAAAACCCAACAAGCCTTATTAGTGTTAGAAATTGAAACAGCTGTTCTTTCTCTAAGTAGGTTTTCAGGTGACTTCATATTTTAGCTGGTAAGCACAGGTAAGATAAATGTATTGTTGAAAAAATCCCTTCTGTTTTCTATGATTTAATTCTTAATAACTGGTTTAAAAGGGCACAAATGTTGAGGATTTTTGAAGTATTAAAAATACTGACTTTTATCTTACGCAACAATGTAAAATATAAAAAGTAAAAAAGCAATAAGAGGCAATAAACCAAGATGTTTTTAAAACATAGGTTTAGTTAATTTAACCTCCTTTTAATTGTGTATGTTTTAATTTTGCAAGTTACTGTTTTTTATACTAGTTCCAAGTTATTTCATTGTTTTAGATGTAAACCAGAATTCTAGGTTATAGTTCATTTAAAATGTGTGTCTTTAATTTAACCAGCATATTGTAGTGAATGTTGGCTTAATCATGTTTTATATTGGAAGTTTTTGTTTAAATAAATTTTATTTAAGCTGAAAATAAGAACATGTGCTTTATGAAGGCGTTACCTAAAATGATTTGAGTTTATATGCAAAACATTATTTCCTTCTGGTATTTGAGCTACTTGGGCTGTGTGCCCAAATGACTATAGAAAGACTGCCATTTCCATGTTTTTTCTGGCAAATCATCTAACTTTAGAAATTTGAGGAAATTCAGAATTCTATAGACAAAGTTTTGCCCATTGTCTTTTTTCTTCCTTAGAGTTTTAGAAACTTCTGGGGCAGTTGTCCACAGTTGGTGGTATCTGCATAGATGAAGAAATAATTCTGTTAGCAATGCCAGCTGGGTATTTTTTAAAATGTTATACTTGTGAGCTACCCTGTCAGTTCCAAAACCAAGAATAACATGGCGGTTTTTCCAAGCCGAGTTCTTTTTTGTGTTATGCCCTATAAATAAAACCTTGCCAGACTGAGGACTCTGCTATCCATGTTTACAATATGCCCTATGAACTATTAGGGAGGGGCTGCTTTCACCAGGGCTGAAATGCTCCCTGTTTGTCCCAGTTTGGCTGAACCAGTAGCGATGGCGGCCGGTGGTTTGGAGAACCGGTAGCAATGGTGGTGCAAGACTCCGCCCACCCGCCCGGGCATTGTTACTTGTGCAGTGTGTGCACTTCCGAACCGGTTGGGAAGGTAAGTAGATTTCACCTCTGGTCTTCACCCTCTTTCTCTCACATAATGTTTGGGCTGGGTTGCCTCTTACTCTTCCTGAATGCCCTCCCTCCCTCCTGAAATCCTGGGAACTTCTTGCTACATTTTATCACATGCCCAGAATCATTGGAAGAATTAACAGACAAATAAATAGCATCAAACAAATTTTAAATTAGTATTAGATTTAGTAGCAGATTAGAGAATTGGAAGAGACTGAGCATGAAAGTGCACAAGAAATGTATGTATGTGCAAGAGTCATAAAGAGATTATTTCCATAAGATATTATCACATGCTAAATGCAAAGTTATCAATTTTATTCTAATTACTGATCATTGTTAAAGAGTCTCTACTCTTTACTTTGCCATTACTCTATGATTTGCCCTTTTGAAAATGTCCCCCTCCATCTGTATTCTGTGCAATTATTAAAAAGCTTTGTTCTTGTGGTATGGAATGGTGTTGTTGTTGGTGGTGGTGAAGTATCCTTGTCCCCAATAGGATCCTTTAAAGCAGAGGTCTTCAAACTTGGCAGCTTTAAGACTTCTGGACTTCAACTCCCAGAATTCTCCAGCCAGCATAGAGTTGAAGTCCACAAGTCCTAAAGCTGCCAAGTTTGAAGACCTCTGCTTTAAACCATGGAAATTTTGAGGTTTTCGTGAACCTTAAACTATTTTTTGTAACAGTTAAATAAAAAAAATAGGTAACTTACAACTGTAGACCTTCTTTCTGATTTCTTGAGTTTAACTAAATTGCTGTTTCATATTGTTGGAAACAATAAGGCATCACATTGTAAGAATGCAGATAGAAATTATCAGGTTGATTTCCTAGTACACCAATGGTAACTTTCAACTTCTCATTTATATGAAGATTTTATTATATTCATTCGTTCATTTGTTCGTTCTATTTCATTATTGCTTTCTTCCAGGAGCACAAGCCTGGAATGCAAGCCTGTTTTTCATTATAGTTTCAAAACAGCCTCAAGAAGAATACTGTGTTGAGAAACAATGATCACTCACCGAGTGGTGAATTGCTTCTTACTGCCCCCAACCTTGGTTCAATGCTACCTTATGAACAGTTTGTGCAACAAAAATATATCTTCCCTGACAATGCAGTAGAAATGAAAATGATATTCTAGAAATGAAAATTGCCATAAAAATTTACCATAATGGTCATCAAGCAACCTGGTCATTCTTCAATTAACTTCATTTAATTGAACCATCCAGATTGTGAGCTGTGGGGAAGGAAAAGTTAAGGTAGAATTCTAGACACTTGAGAGTAATTCATATTGAACCAAATAGGACATTTGGAGAATATAATATTTTCATGATGAATTCAGAAGAAATAAGGTTGAAAAGGAAAAAAGGTTAAAGGAATAAATTGTCTGTAGTTTTAATTATTTCAGCCAATGAATTAGGTCAGTCAGAAATATATTTTATTATGGTCTGCATATCATTCACTTTGCACAGTTCTGTACTGTAACTTTTTTTCTGAAAATTCACCCTTTTCAGGTTTTTTTTTCCTGCCAACCAAGGACATTTCAATTAGCTGCTCTCATTCCATCAAACTAAATTTAGCCCTGGCATATCAGTCTCTGACTTTGAAAGTTCTTTCTTTTTACATAATTCTCAACATCATTTAGTAAGACTTCTTAAAATTTAAAGGGCAAAAAAAAAAAAGAAGTTCCTGCAAAAATGTTATATTAACACAAGGTAGAACTGTGTAAATGTTTGTTTGCCAACATTGCTGCATTTAGAATTTCAAAACCTGAGTTGATGGAGAACTAATTAAGTTGTTTGTATTCTTCACTTTATTTCAGAGCTCAGTGAACCCATTCTGATACAAGAGTCTTTATAATTAATTTAAATAAAGTGAATAGGAAGAGAGTGACTAACGCCTGCCAAATGGGAAGGCTGAAATTGTGGAATAATGTCAGTGGCATGAAAACTACTCCTTAAGTAGCACAAAACTTTCCCACTGCCTCAAATGATCTGCTCCCTATGCTGAATAATCTTTCCCTATGACACATTTTAATGGCAATAATTTTGTAAATTGTCAATATATAATCATATCAACTCATGCCTGCTTTTCAATCAGCACCTCCTGAGTGAAGTAATTAAACAGCCTGCCTGACACTGAATCATCTCAGCAAATAAATGAAGTGAAAATCTCTTTTTCTCTCTCTTTCTTCTTGCCAAAAAAATCACTGTGTGAATCCTCTCTCTCTTTCTCTCTCCCCGCCTTCTGGAGATCAGTTTAAGCTGCAAGTTTCTGTTCCATGCGCCTGCCTTTTTCCTTTAAGGAGGCTTCAGCCATTGCGAACACAATAATGAACGAGGTCATGGAGCACCAGTTGTGCATGAAAGATGCGAGAATTTACTGCAAATGAGACAAGAGCAGTAAATTCATTTTTATTCAAATTACTGTCATCATACATTACCACTTCTCCTGTAAACATTGTGCTTTAGACAGGGTGACAGCATATTATTATTTGTGAGATTATACTATTATTAAGCTATTAACATGTCACCTCCTGCTTGAAACAATGACTCAGCTTACTCCTGCATAATAGGACAAGTTAGGGAGACAAGCTGAGGTGACTGAAAGGTTAGCTGTAAGAAGGCAGAGAGTGACAGCTGGCACTTAAAGGCTAACATTTATTCACAAGTACTTGCCTTCCTCTTTGCTGCTATTACAGTTATCAGGATTTTAATTATTTTCACTTCCCTCTCTGGTTTTTCAGTTCTCTGATTGCGCTCCCTGGTTCACTAATTCTCTTGAGCATTTCCAAGACCAGGAAAGCAATGGGGGAATGTCTCAGCAAAATGGTTCAAACCATCATAATGATTTGTGATAAAGGTTGCTTCATCACACACAAAAAAGTTGCCTAATTGTGTATTGGTGTCTTAATAAAAGGAAGCATTGCTTTGACCATTCAGCTGTGGGAAATCAGAAGTCCAGGGGCCACATGGCTTGCTATTCAGAAGCCATCTTTGGATAGAAAAGCTAAGTTGTCCTATAGGTATTATCACTAGATTCCCCAGAAGGTTGCTAATTATTAAAGTTTTATGGTTTATAAGCTTCAAAAGCATTACTCTCCAAAGATACTATGGAAAGCAAATCACCATGCATCATATGCTCTAATTTTATCTTGTTTAAGTGCTTGTGACAGTTCCTCCCACGATAACCCTGCTACTTAGGATTTTTTTGAAAAGCGATTCAAGGAAGGAGTTGATTGTTTTAAGTAACCGATTGCAGACAGTGTCAGCAAGGATAAGCACAAGATCATTGCAGGATCCAAGCTTTAGAGATGCCCCATCAAATGCACTGGGACACACACACACCCCAAATTCCCCCATAAGGATCTATGTTTGGTGTCCATTGATGGTCAAATGTTTTTGCAAAATGGACACAGAATGATAGGATGAATGATATAAAATCTGAACCTTTGACACAAGACAGTTGGATAACTTTAAATTGGGCTTAGAAATTAATGGAAAAAGACTATTGATGGCTATAAGCCAACATATTTAAACAATTTTATATTTAAAGCTCACCTATCTTCTAAGAATCTCAAAGCAGAATACAGAACATTATATCCCACTTTTGTAATATATACACTTCATTATTTCCCAGTTTTTAATCTCACAACCTATCTGAGGTAGATTAATTATGCAGCGAAGTAGTGAACAGCTGCAAATCATCCACTGGGCTTTATATCTGAGAAGAAAATTTGAACCTTGCTTTTCTTTTTCCTATCAGGATTTGGCAAAATGAAAGCAATATCTGTATTTTCTTTTTTACATTTCTTAGAGACATGGTATTTCTGAAAAGAGAATAGTGTATTATATTGTATTCCTCAGTTTGGATGTACAGAATCCTCTTGATGTCATTAAGAACCAGAAGGAAATCCTTTTCATCATAAACTTAAGCCAGTAATGCCAAACTTGTTTCTCTAGAGGATCGTAGACTTCAACTCCTATTATCTGTGGCAATTGGTCAAAACTAGGAGGAGCTAGTAAGTTTTAGAACCAGTAGCATCAGAAGTGTTGTGATGAGAAACACTTCAGGATTATTGCTGGAAGCATTGTATCTGTATAATATAAATTAGCAGCAAATTAAATCTACTAATGGATGTATATTGTTTTTCTTTAAAATCTGATTAGATTTCTAAAAAAAAATGGCCACTAAACATATCCATCACTTCATTAATATACAGCAAAGGTGTCAAACTCTCCTTGTCATGTTGCCGTCAGGTGATGTTTTGCAACATTTTTCTAATTCATGGAGCTGGGATGGGTGTGGCTGTGCATGATGCATCCGGCCTGTGGGCCGCCAGTTTGACACCCCTGAAATACAGGGACCAGTTTTGCTTGTGGCCCAGATTTAAAAAAAAAAATTGGTTATGGATTCCCATTGGCTCTACAAAAACTTTGGTATCACTCCATATGCTTTTGTTTACATTAATAGTCTATTAAATGTAGCCCGGGCAACATTTTAAAATTCACAGATAAACTTCTCGGCGTATGTCTAATATTTGTAAGTCTGGTTGTATTTAAAAAAAAACCTATATCCTAACTAGTGCCTGCATAACTACTGGTAGTCTTATTAAGCTCAATGTAACTTTCTCCAGGATTAGTAGATAGAATTGCATTGCATTCTCTGAGGCAATGAAACCTACCAATGGGTCCTTTGTACTGATCATCACTCAGGATAAAGTCATGCTTGCTTTCCAAACCAGACCAGGCTTCACATTAGGGAGAAAAAAAAAAGGAGAAGGCAGATTTGCTGCGAGTTACTTCATGGTATAAAATTACTAAATTTACCTATTCATTTTTCTCTGGTTCTTTGTGTTTTTAGTTCTTGGCCTTTTGTGTCATTTGTTTTGTTTTTAAACAGCTTTTATTAAACTTAAGCATGTTTATGTAAACAACTTTCTATGTTTGTTTAGCAGGTGTCTTATAGGGAGAAAAAAAATCATTGTATAAAATCAAGCAAATACTAAGGATTTGAATAGCTGTTCTCAAGATTAGTTAGGAAATGCCTTGAGAAAGGTAAAACAAATAGAGAGATATCAATGTGTCATTAATGATACCCTTTTTAAGTTTGCAAAGGATTTTTTTTAAAAGAAAGGATTTCTACTTTTTAGTGTAGAGCAGAATGAAAGCTACAATCTATTTTACGCTCGGCTCTTAGAAGTGTTATTTTAGTAATATTCTGGTCTTGAAGAATAACTCTTTGATGTCTTGAAAACTTGGATAATGTGGACTGTTCTTTGTCCTTAAACAGCTAAATACCTTAGAAATATGCAAATGTGAATAGCTAATAGGTCTCTATGTAAATCTGCAAAATTATAAATACAATTCTGAAGATGCTGGTACTACGGACATAATAAAAGGATGTCTGTGAGCCCTGATGGGAAGATTCCCCTTTTCTTTCTTTTTTCATTATTTCTTTCATCTGTCTTTATTTAGGAGCGAATAATAGGCACCCATTACAGAAGGGTTACATTACTTCTGGGAACTGACCCCTCTTGTAATCAACTAGAGATACTTCAGAATAGAGCCTAGTGATATATTTGTCCTTTCCTATGATTCCACAACTCATCTTGCCTCCAAAAAAGCACTGTTTAGTGATATATTCCAGCTGCTGGAAGCCCTATGGCTCCCTGCCATTGTCAGACAACTCCGTTTAATCTTCTCTTTGTCATTTATTTCCCTTATTTATAGATGACTTAAAAATAACATGTTGGTTGGGAGGGGTTCAAAACATAAGTTATGTCTGTCATTGGCTGCTGATAACCTGAGCGTATGAAACTGCCACCATTAGAAATCACAAGATCTGTCATTGTGAATAATTCGTATCACATGAAATCCAGAATATACTCAGCCATTGTAGGGTTGCAGCCCTAGTGGACTGCAAAAATCCAGACCACTGCTAATTGGCAGCAAATAGATAAAGATCCTACCATCTCTTTGTTACCATCTAGGGGTTGTATGGATTTCTGCAGTCCAAGTATGATACTTCTGGCAAACATAGTCCCAAGTATAGAAGGAAGAAAAAAACACAAAGTTTTTCAAATTGTAAATTCTAATAGAAAAAAGAGGGGAAATGTTGTTCTCTAGTTAGGAATTTAATTATAATTATAGGTTCAGTGTTCATTAAATTTAAATCTGTATGAAATTAAATCCAATGTAGCTTTTAACCTGACACACACAAACATCCCATTACTTTCTGAAGTGAAACTCTGACATGCTGTTCAAAAGCTAAATGGCGGCCCTGCCTTAACTCTCCTTGAAGTATCCGTCCCCTATTATACAACTTTTACTATATGCTATATTGTGATGCATTTCTTCCAATTATTTATAAAACAGATTGTTTTCCTGATTGTAAATGATAAGAAGCAGCATTTATTTTTCTTTTTTCCTTTTTCTGGACCCACCAAAATACCAATTTTGTTTTTCTGAAATTTGGGAAGCCAGGGAAAGATGCTGAACAGAAGTCACCAAATGCACTTCATTGTGTTATGAATGCTGGCTCTCATGTGTTCACTGCTGATTAGACTACATTATTTCTATGATCCTATTGGGCTTCACACAAGGCATCAAGGCACTTGCCCTTATTTGAAACTAGCAGACACCAGGAGAATTTACTGATTGCTAATGAGAAAGTGAAGGTTTTGTTGATATCATCTGGGACATTCTTGCTGTGGTCTGCTATTAAGATCCGGAGGTCTACATAACACACCATATTAAACAGGCAATGATTTTATTATAGCACCAGTCTAATTCCTCATGTCTGTTTTATTTATTTAACCAGAATATGAACCCAAATATTTTGGTTTGAGCTGCATTATTAGTTCATGATATTACATTTATTGCATAGTCTTTAAGCTATCTGACTGATGTAAATATTATTTTAGGGTTGCCCTCAGTTATTACATTCTTATTGCCTATTAAATACATATATACACCAGTATATATCAACTATAGCTTGACATGCCAAATGGCAATTTGAGTCTTGAGGAATGGGAGAAAAAAAAAGACAACATATCTTAGGAAAAATAGATTTGGAGAACTTTTTTTAAAAAAGTTGTGCCTTATATACATGTTGAACTGAGATTTCTGTATTTGTCCCAGTACTGACTTGCAAATGGTTGAAAATAGAGGAAGCAATTATCTTTCCAAAATCACATTCTTAGCTTGTTTATCTTGAGTGCTTTTTGGAAAAATACCACTGCAGCCATGATATTTGAGATGTATCTTATGTATATGAGTATGTATGGCTCTTCTTCCCTTTTCTTTTTTCATTTGCCAAAAAAAAAAAAGTCTCATTCAAACAACCACATCCATAAAGCTAGTCACCATAAGTGAATCATCTTTAATGCTACTTAAGAATCAGCCAAATCCGCATTGTCTGGAGGTAATGGCTTAGAATAGAATATTCTCATATATATTTCTAGTCCTTGGGTTTCAAATGACATTCTCAAACAATGTAGTTTACCTTCCCTTCTACCTCCCCTTCTTCTTTCTTTGCCACAGAGACATGTATGCATACATCTGACAAAGGCAACAACATATTAACATAGGTAATTTAACTTCAAAATTTCAAGGGCTGAACTTCCAGACCAAGAGGTTACTGCTGTCAAAATGGGACCTTTTTCTTCCTGTCACTCCTTTCAGAGATGAAGGGAGAGATTTCCCTTAGCCTACAGCATTTAGCGTGGAAACGTTCCACCACAACATTTTGAAACTATAGAAATCGTGAAGCCAGCCTGTGACCTTCCATTTCAGTGACAGTATAGGAGTCCCTGGAGCAGCAGAAGCATCCTCTGATATTTGGAAAAGTGTCATGTTTTCTTTACAGAGAAAACTGTCATATTGTTGTTGGCATAAAATACAACACTTCCTGGTGTTGTGATTTCCATGTTTGCTACAAAATGTCACCTGGGCAACTGACATGGGGGAGAGAGGAGGACATGGGGTTGTTTTGTTTTATCTTTAAAGCAACTCACTCTCGATACTTAAATAAAGTAGCCCTTGTTACCCCACAGTCACACTGGGGGAGGGGGGAAGAGTAATTATAGTGGTTTGAAATTTCTCCCAGGGATACATGTATATTTGCAAAAGACTTGGTCACTTTCTGGAACTTCACTGGTATGAGTTAAGTACATCTCTTCTATCAGCTACAATCTATTGATGATTTGCCAATTATTCAGTAGTCAAATAAAACTCAGAACAGGTCTGTAACTGGTTACTCAGAAATGTCTCTAAAATATAAAATATTGTATAATTTGTTTTACAACTTAATTGAGAGGACTCAGAAGAAAAGGGAGCTTTTAGTTTAAAATGTTAATTTAATTTAGCCTCTTTTCCTTAAGTCTTGTGACCTGCAGTGTAAGGATTCATAAATGTCAGACTTATGACTTTTCTAAGTTTCAGTCTTTCTAAATATGCCAGCAGCATTTAGGGTTAATATATTATAATAATTGTCTCTCCTTATAAAGTGGGACTTCATTAAGTTCATGGCTGAATATTTTACAAGGATGGAAAAATACATCCCTTTAGTTTTTGCTGACTTACAATTCCCAGCAGTCCCACTGAGTATGATCAATGGGGAGATGCAGGGAATTGTGGGATCATCTGGAAGGCTAGATGCTTCCCACAACGGTTTATAGTTTTCTATCATTTAACTCTAAGGTCAGATCATGCAGTATAGAAGGAACCCCACATGGTTTGACAGTCCCAGCATTAATACATAAGCATTCTGGTTCCCATTCCAACTAGATCCTACACCTTAACCTGATACAACTGTAATCATGGCTCTAAATATTACTTCCCATGGGTCTTACGCAATTGTCTCCATTCTGTCCTTCCTTTCTTACTATAATTTATTTCAAGAGCCACAGGACCCAGTTGAGAGCACCAGCTAGAAGCTGTAACATGGATAAATTTTATTTCGGTTAGATAGGATCAAAGAGGGCTGAGCTTACCAATCAAAGAATGCGGTAAAGTGAGACATAAGAGCTTTAATGTAGATACAGATTGGTTATAACCATATGATTGTCTCTAATTTAGGAAATAATTTTCTTGTTATTGATGTGTATCAGACTAAACAGACAAAGTGCTCTTTCTACATTAGCTTGCAAATCCTAAATGAAATTACCAGGCAACGGTGCATATGTGAAGGTTTTTAAAACAAAAATAAAATGTGGAAAATGAGCATCAGTGGTTTTTCAAGAATGTATTTATATGCTAATTGCAATCTGTATCTGTACATAACTTAAGAATTGTGGCGTTTAAAAATACTAATATACGTATAATGCACTAAAGGATCTCCTTTTTAAAAAATAATCATAACAAGCTAAAAGGATGCTTAAAAGGTATTAAAAAAAGAATTAGAAAGCAGTCTGAGTTTTGACTAGGATACCTTTTGACTGTTTTCACTTATAGACATCATATATAGCTAGTTAAGCCCATTGAATATGAATGACAAATCAGTTGTATGATTCGGATTTCAAAATTAAATTTATTCAAATATTCAAAACAATATAAGCAAGATTAGCTTTTTTAAGAAAATAAACAGCTGCAAATGCTAACTTAAAATTTACAAGCAATACAAATTCATAACATGAGTCAGTGAAGAAATTTGTTGTCAGTGTTTTCCACTGAGGGCCTTCCCCCCCATATTTTGGCTATAACTGCACTTTTGGGGGAATGCAAATTTTAAAGGTTACAGAGGAGAAAAAAAAGCACAGAAAAAATAACATTTTCTGCTGCTGCTATTACGGGTAAAGAGCAGTGCAATAACAAGAAACAAACCTTTATTAATAATGATAACCGTCCTTTCCAGACGAAGCTCCCCTCAAATTTGCTCATTTCAAGCAGGAAAATTTCAGAACAGTTGACCTTTCCCATGTATAGATCTAGTTTTTATATACATTAGTAGCTTATGGTCTTCAGCAAAATTCCATATTTCATTGTTTTATATTCTTCAGTTTTTATACAGACAAAATAGCTATCAGGCTAAAGGGACTGGGTGTCTGGTTTTGTCATCTAACACTCCAGGAAGAACTCACATTTTTATTCATGTTTATGTACCTAGAGTTTATTTATTTGCATGGTACAGAAAATACATTCAATTTTCTAAAATGCCTATTGAGTGGCAATCAGCTGCTACATTATGGTTTTCTTATTTTTCTTATTATACATTCTAATTTCAGCAACTCTGAGACTGCCTGTTTTTAAAAGTTACAAGTTAAATCATCAGAATTTTTATTGTGAACACAATTTGGCCAGTCTATTTTTTTCCCCCTTGAAATCTACATTTCAAAGAATGAGTTGTCCATTTGGTAAAATTTACTAGATGAATTTTTCAGTTTTCTGATATCATTATGGGATATGGGGTGGAGGGTATAGTTTGTGTATCTAGACAGAAAAAAAGTATATTTCCATTTGTAAACCTGTTCTTAGATCTATAGTCAATAATGACAAAATCACATTGGAGAAAGTGTTATTTGGAATCTTACAAAAATCCAGATAAGATTAGAAAAAAATGTTATAGTGAAGATCAAACTATGAGCATTTGGGAGAATTTATGAATACATACATACATACATACATACATACATACACACAAACACACACACACATATATATAGTTAAAAAAATCTGTTATACATACAAAATACATTTTAAAATCAATTTAAAATGCAAAAGGAGCTAGTGGGTTTAGTTATTTTTTTTTTAAGTTTATATTTTTTAAAATGCAATTATTTGCTTTCCAATAGAAAGGCTGCACATTTTTCCTGTATGGTAACATACGGTTCTAAAATTCCAAAGTTTTCTGGTGCTTTTCAGCTGTCACCTCGATTTAAAATCATGAAACTGAGCGTATAAAATATAATAAACTTAACTTGACCTAAGTGGAGGTTTTTATGATAACTTCCAAAACAATGCTCAATGATTTTTCCCCTCTGTATAAGGATCTAGGAGATAACTGCTTTTTATAGGAAACAGAGGAAAGAAACATCTTTCTCTCTCCTTCTCTCTCCCCCTACCACCCCTCTCTCTCTTTCACTCTCACTCTCTTTTTTAAAATAAGACTATACCAGGTGCTCCATCACCTGAATTTCCTATCTATATACTCAAGTTGTGCTTTCAGTATGAGTTAGAAGAAGAAAATCTTTGTTTGGCTAACATGAATATGCAATCATTGTGTGCATAATGTAACCTTTAGCCCAAATTACAGTTGACCTGCTATTTAGTGCTGGCAGGCTTTTTTTTTTTTTTTTTACACTAAAGTAAACTTTCCTCCAAGAGTTCACATTTAATCAATTTTTGTTTTGCAGCCTTTTGTAGATTGAGTCTTTTGTTAAGAAAGAACATCTTGTTTCCCCAAAAAAAATATCGCACCGGAGGAGATCACTGGCATCAGAGTGCCACCAAAAGGCAGAAGATGAAATTAGCAACTATGTTCTGACCTTTACAAAGACAGCTAAGGTTATGCACATAGCATTTGCTTGTTTACTTTGTAAAATCAACAACGAGTTGTAAACTCAATGCTTGGTAAGCATCTTGATGCAACTGGAAAAAAAAAGAGAGAAGAAACATTTTTAATAACAACAAAAAAAAATTATTTAGCAGTGCTTTTGGCTTTTCATATTGTCCTTTACAAAGCCCGTTTCCTGCTTTGCTTTATATCTGTCATGATGCAACTTTAATAACGTTAGCCAAGACTGCTCAGAAAATCACAGCTGTAGCTAGAGGCAAGCCCCCCACCCACCCACCCAAATGAGGTGCTTCTCGGACGCCTCACCTAGTGAGCTGAGTATTGGCTTATGCGTGAGAATAAGCAAACGAATCGATCGCGGCAGTAGGTTGATGGGTCCTGGTCGTTTTGATGGATATGACTGTAAAAAAAAGTCCAGATTGGTTCACAGTGGACCTCATACCATGTCAGCTAAAACCAAAGAGACACAAAAGTGACAGCTGTGGAGAGTACACTGCAGGCAGTCAATGGTTCCTGTGATTTATTGTTCCATCTGCCTTGCCGCTGTGAGGACAAGTTCCCCCTGATTTGGTTAAAATGAAAAGGACCTTAGAGAGCACAACGTGTTTTTTTGAAAATGTGCAGTAACTATTTTTTTTTTTATTTCTTGATTTATGGGCCTTTTCCCCACCATAATATTTGTGCCAATTGTTATCCAATAATGATGGTTGTAGGAGGGGGGGAGGTAGCTGCGATAGAAGGCTTCCTGACCATTAAGTTCTTCCCCACCCTTTCAAAAAAAAAGAAGCAAAGGCAAAGAAGGCAGTTTTTCAGGAACTTGTGTTACAATGTCACAAGGCAGAAATTAGGAGCTTTTGAATTATTATTTTTTTAACCAAACTTTTCTGTTGTTTTTGCAACAGTGTTTGGTTTCAGCTGAACGACTGGGAGTTTTTTTCATGTGCAAATGAAATAAATGAAAGTGAAATAATATGACAAGGGCATGACAACATCTGAATTTTTTTTTTAACAAAAAACTTTGTGTTTCAGAGCTGTCTGGTTCTTCTTACACCAGGTGTCCAAGTTACCTGGCTGATGTTTTGGGTTCTTGTTCCTCTTTTAAATGTTAGTACTTGGTCTGCAAGAAGAATGCCTGTTTGAGGTTTACCTACAAACCATTTTACCACCGCTGACTTGAAAAGGAACATTTCCTTCTTGTGGCTGATGCATCTTATTATCCCATTAAAGAGAAACACTCCACGGCACTTCTGTCACCATAACATGAAAGCCTAATCAACACTTAAAGGTGTAACACAACACAAATATGTTCCCTCCTTGGGGAAACTAAAGTAGCAGTTGGAGAAACATTTGGACTTCTACCCCCCACCCCACCCCCACCCCTCCACACACCTTCTCCTGTGAGAATTGAAGTATGCCATTGCAAAGAAATATGGTTAATGTTTTAATACATTTATGGGGCATAAATAATAAATAAAGCATTATCCAGTGCTCTCTCTCTCTCTCAGAATAAAGTTTTAACAAATCTGAGCAAATTGAATGAATCTCGTGGAGTGATGTATTGATAATTTGCCGCATGAATCACATGTTAGGAGAAAAATGGGTTTAAAGGCCTTGGAGACTTTTCAAATTCCTGCATATGTTATAATTCACCACTTAAAAACGGCATGAACTAGTAATCCACACTAAGTTAAGGAAAGGCTCTTTACTCCTAAGTCTCATACATGTTTAATGCAGATCAGCAAAAATTCAGCAAATTTCCCATGAAAAGGCCTGTTGGATTTGATGGGGCACAGAAAGTTGTGCTTGCTTTTTGCCGTCATTCAAGGTCCCTCAAGTCCTGACCTCTGTGGCGAGAGCTTCCTGGCTAAAGGTTTCTCTAGGCCTCCAAGGTCTAGCCTTGGTGTCAAAAGCTGGCCTGTCTCCTGTCTCAGGATGTTGGTTTTACCTCTCAAGTGTTTCCTGAATTTGTGAAAATTCTTTTTCTGGCTGGTTGTCTATAGTGTTTAAACGTTCAAAAAATATTTATCTTTTTGAGCGAGGGAGAAAGGGCAATCAGAGAGAGAGAGAGAAAAAGGGGGGAGGAAATCATAGGGGCTACTGTTGAGCAAGCGATGGTCTCAAGAGGCCAGTTCTCCTTTTGGAACATGTTATTGTCAGGCAGGGGTCAACATCTTTTACCTCTTTTTTCCATTATTCAGAATAAGTATTGATGTTATGTTTTAGCTATTTAAAAGCCAGCTGCCTTGCTCATTTTGGAGGTTTTCCTCTGGTACTATTGTATGTGGTAATAGCTGGCCTGCGTATCGTCTTTCACAAAATCTACCCTTTCAGGGTTTCAGTCTTCAAATGATATCAATCAAAATTTATGCAATTCAAAATCCATATGTATAAAGTCCCAGTTCACCTCATTTAATGATAATAGTAAACCACATGTTGTGTACATGTCTAAAACACTTTTCTGGCTCTTGACTGTATTAACCCTAGGGGCACAATGTTTTCATACAGCTTGCCCAACTGAGCAGCATAATATATTGATTAATACTTGGCAACAACTGAATTCTTAAATAATAAAACTGTGAACATAGCAAATAAAATAAGAGCAGCATCAATACTATTTGGGCCCATATATTAATATTAACTATGTTAAAAGAAAAGGGAACAACTGACGTTTTGAAAGGACAAAAAAAAAGGAGAAATCTAATACTAACGTATTTTCATTTCATAATGAGATGACTTTATTAAACAATCAGCATCATTTAGTGACATGAATATTTTGAGCTTGCCATGCTGAATCAGCCCTAATCATGCAAGTATTAAAACTTAGCTACCATCTTAAGATAAAAATTAGGATTGGACAGTATCAATTAATTTGAATAAAATTGTTCGTGCACATTAATAATAGAAATCAAAATCAAGAAAGGATCAGAACCCTGAAATAATATTTGTCCTTGCAAAAACATTTGATAGAATTCTGCATTTCCTGGTAGCAACTACCAGTCGTAAGTAAGATTTGTTTTGTGGACAAGTCATTATGACATTTGGCAAGAGGAAGAGCTCTGGCAAGTCTAAAAACTGATCCCCTTATGCATTTTTTTCTGCATTCCAGAAAGAGAACAATGAATTGTAATTGTTGCTTGCGGGCAGCAGGTTACAGTGAGAAATAATGTGGTGTCATCTGGAAAACAGCAGTAAGAGAATAGATTTAAAATTGTTGGTTTTCATTTAGAAAATTGTTTACTTAGGGCAGAGTATCTGTGACCATTGTGTTTTAATTTGAGGGCCAAATTGTATATATTTGTTTTAATTGGTTTTAAATTTTATAAATTCATGTGTTTTAATGTGTGCTGTACACCGCCCTGAGTCCCCTGGGAGAAGGGCGGTATAGAAATCCAATAAACTCTAAACTCTAAACCATTTTAAAACATCAGATTAACATACATAGCATTACTGCACGTCAGTTAGGCATGTGCCTGTTATGTTTATTTCTAAAAGGAGGACACACTGTTTTCTGGTTTCAGAAGCAATGTTCGTCTCTTTGCAAAAGATTCAAGCCTTTTGCACCAGATCATATGCTGGGAATTCAGCCATCTAGTATTTTGAATTGCTGGAACTGCCTCTGAAAGTACAAGGTAGATCTGGAAGGGCTGAATTTGTGTCTTCCTTGAATGCTATTTGCATGAGTCACAGCAAAGCAGGCAAACTGTTGACAAATTAATACCTTCAGAAAATAAACTATGGTCATGTTGAACAGAGAGCAACTTTATCCTGATTAATTTGCCTTGGAGGGGTTCCAGCCCTCCTTGACGAAGTCCTGCAGTTTGTACAAATGTAATTTCCTAATATTTACACGAGGAAAGCTCAGCCGTTAAGCTTTGCCTCCAGTGTGAGTTTTGTGGTTAGGAGAAAAGAAAGACAATAAAAATACAGAGAGCTAATTGTAAGCACATTTGGGGGAGAAAAAAAAAGGACTGAGTCTCTTCGTCCCCCCTCCTCCCAGCCCTATAAAAATGTGTTATTATGTGGTAGTCAAATGCAGTACGGTGCCAGCCTCCACCTGGCAAAGTTTTAAATAACACAACATCGAATGCTGCTTACTAAAAACTGTACCACTGTAGCTTGATTCCAACATGCAGAATCAAGTTTTGTAGCATGTAATGCCGTACTCAAACAATATTTTTTTTTAAAAAAAAAATAATAATCCTGGCATCAATTTACATCAGCCTGCCGAATCGTGGAGTCCTCTTATTTTATGCCTTGCTTAAAAAAGAATATTAGATATTTGAACAGTTATGCAATTTAATAAAGTCTGAGCGGGAGAAAAATTGCAATTATAGTCTATTGCTTTATTTTAAGAATATTAAAAAAAAACTTTACTTTTAATGAGATTCCCCCTTCCCCCTCCCCAGATATCAGTTTATACAATTTTCCAGATGCAAAATGAGCTTTTGGCTGTAAAATATTTTATCACATTGTCTTATACAATAAAGACTAGATGTTTTTGTGCTCTCTCAACTGCGCTGCAATTATATTTTAGTGTTTGCAAATCATAATATAATTTAAAAACCATATTTTATATCTCATCTAAAGTACTTTTATCGTTCTGGCTGAAAGCAACAGCGATCCAACAACAACATCCAGTGAACTCTTCTTGGTTGTCCTTAAAAATAAAAAGACATAGCTAAAAAAAAAAAAGAAAAAGAAAAAAAGTGGAGCTTCTTTGACAACAATTCTCTGGAGCAACATCTTTGTAAAAATCGGTAGAATTTAATTCCCTCAACTAAGAAGCCCAGAGTGCTTGAATATAAAAATAGTAGCCTTGTCATTTCACATTCATTAAGTGAAACTCAAAAATTAATAATGTAAAATATGCTTTTTAATTAGTTGTACATTCTGCCCAATGTACTTAAATGGGATCAGTAGCTCCCCGATGGTTTTTTTCTTAATAAAGTATTAGCCTGTGATGCACAGGGGTTGACAGGTATGATAAACTGGGAAGTACTTTTCAAGGCAAATGAATGATGCCAAACTAGGACTCTCCTATTTAAATGTAATTAACACCAGGGAACAATATTACATGAAGAGAACTAAACAAGAATTTATTTGAGGATTGAGATTCCCCTCTGCCCATTTTGGGGTGGGTGGGTTATGATGATTGCAGGCGTGATTTTATATTACCTTTTTGAAAGCTAAGCATCTGCTAATAGAAGTTTTCAAGAGTATTGAAAACTCGTTTGGCAACTTTATCTATTTCTAAGAAGTTTCCAGGGTGCCTGCTTCTATTTTTTAAAAAATAAATATCCTGTGTTGAAAATCTCTCCCATGTTGATTTCATATTAGCTGCCTCTGTTATGAGGTTGTTGCTATTATTTTTTAATTTCTAAAGGTTACTCTAAAACCCAGCTGTAAAAGCAGAGGTTAATGGAATACATATTTTTAAAAAATGAAGAGTGAAGTAATAAAGTAAGAATAACGATGAGCGCATATCTTAAAACAAAAGGACAATTGTAATCAACCTCCTCCTAACTTTCTTTCAGTGATGCTGCTGCTGTGAATTTTTATGCAAATAACAACAAGCCATTGTTTGTTGCTTGAATAGGATCCCTTAACTATCTAAATGTCAGCAGTATTTACTTAAGAATGTCTCCAGTCTCTAAGTAACTGCAGTCCCAAATGAAGCTCTTTAAAAAACATAATAATAAACATGCAGAGAGATTGTAGTTCAGTACAATCACTACACACTCCCACACATCCATACACACTTCAGTTCTGTAATGCCTCTGTTATTACTGCTGCAGGAATCTGCAAAGCTGACCCGTTCTTAGATTGAAAGGAATTTCCTAAAATTCATGGAGAATCTTCCCGAAAGGTATGTATAAATGGATGTATAATATTCCTATAATGTTCTTTTTGTCTTGTTATCAGTATTAAGTGTGGAGCTTGACTGCATTCCAACTGCATCTTTGTTCTTTTGCTTCACGTATCTTTTTTTCTCTTCCCAAGACATGACACCTTTATACACAAGCACTGTTGCTACTATATGTTTTCACCCTGTTCATCTGGATAACTTCTGTGGCTAGCCTGTTCCGTACCATAAAGTGTTTGTGACACTAATGTACTATGCTGCTTGCTAAATGTTTCCTCAAATGTATGTCTTTCGAGAGGCACTCTTGCTGATCAAACATTGGTACATGTGACAGAATCTCTTTCTGAATAGTGAGGAGGGGTGAGGGCATCTTGAATTTCTGCATCCTTCTTAATCAGCTACTAAATGGCTGCAAGTTTCAAATGCTGAGAAAATGCATATCTGTGTTGGGTTTTCCTGTGTGCATTTTGATCACTAAATAATAAAAAGAACCAAATAAAATACACACTTCTTTTATAATTGAAAATAGCTATTCTATTGATAAACCCAAATATATATTTTACTTTAAATCTAAAGATAACGCAAGGAACCCCAAATTCCTTTTGAAAAGGAGAGTGAGGAAAGGAAAACATTGCACTGATTTTGGATTTTTTTTAAAAAAAATCAGAGCTCTAATAAAGGGTGATTAAAAACCTGCATCTTCCAAGCATTTGCTATCGAAAACAGCTATTCTGTTTTTCTTCCTGCTAGTGATGGTCTGGGACCGTTTATTAATTATTTATTAATTAAATTTCTATACCGCCCTTCTCCAAAAAGGACTCACTTGTAGAACAACAAGTGTATAATGGAAGAAATGTTATAGTCAGATCTACAAAAATTTGCACCCACCCCCTTCTTTTTTCTGCGTTCATAATTTGTAATATCTTTTGCAACTGAAGCCATTATTTCTGATTCCTCCCTTTGCTTTCAACTGAAATGCATAACTTTGATAGACAGTCACCTAATTTAAGACCTTTGATAATATTTTTCCAATCACAACGAATATGGCAATATTCCCTTGAGGAATAGTTGATATGTCTATTTATGTGTTCATGAATCAAGGAACCGATATAACTGATGCCTCAAAATATAAACTGTGCCATTTGTAAGGTTCCACTGAACTTATACTGCACCTGGGAATTCCCAAAAGTGCCAAGTTACCTGTACAAAACCAGCAGAAATTTAGTGTTATGACTGAAATATTCATAGATAAGCTGAATATAAAGATCATGGATTAATATAGAGGTATAATTCTCCAACTTTAAAATAACTTTTTTACAATGCAAAGTATATCTCAAAAAACCTAGTGGCATATGGCACTACGACTAGTGGCAAAACTACGACTAGTTTTTCTTTTGGAAAATTTATGGTAGTTTTGTTAATAACATGCACTTATAATCAAGCTCTTGATAAATGCTTTAGATTTGTATTATTGTTTATTCTAATATTATTTCCTTAAGAATAATTAGTGTCATTGTATTTTCATTTCTTCCTATCTAATTACCAAGTCATGAAAATGAGGCATTAGCTTTCATGTTTGATACCTAGAAGTTCAGTTTCCCAATTTTAATTTACATTTTCTAAACCAAACAAAATTTTTTATGAACCTGCTCTCAGGCAGGCATTGGTGCTTGGATCAATAAACTAAAAAGGTAAAAATAATATCTGTTTAACCCTAAGTCTCAAGGGTATATTCTCAGTGTTACTTAATATAATTATTAAGACTGTGGAATCCTTAGTGCTTCTGAGCTTAGTTGTTCCATGACCATTTATTTTCCTGGTCTTCTGCATTCTGTTTGTATTTGTGTGAGGTAAACATCTAAAAAACATCTCAAATACATCTTAATAATATCTTAATCAAGGAACTATCAAGGAGAAAACCACACTGCCACCACTGGCAGGGGAAACTACTGTATATAAACAGGGAACACACCCTACATTCACTTACACTGATGATGTTATCTAGTCAGGTACTAAAACATTTCTGAGCACACAATCAAGCCCAGAGAGCACTATGAACTGTACAGTTCAAACCCTGAGCTACAGATATTCCCTTCTATACTTGTTAAGACTTTGAAAAGCTGTTAAGTAGCAAAACTCATTTTGCTCTATACATTTTATAAGGATTCTAGAATATTTGCAATGTCCTCTTTGTAATTTAAATAACTTTATCACTTCTAACCCATAAAATATGATGGACAGCCATAATAAATCTGCTCGCTTTGATTACTATCCATTACCATTCTTGTTTGCCTCCATGAATTGGAACCAAAACCTGTAATCTAGAAACGTTTTCTATTTTTGGGCTCTCTAAAAAAGACGCTGTATATATTTGTCTTTTAGTTATGGAGGGTAACACTAGGTCAGAGCTAGAGAACTTAAGTCATGTTAAATAAGTTGTTTTCAAATTTATAAAGAAAAAGCTTCTTTCAAGATATTTAACACAATGGTTTCTTCATATAATAAAGCAGATATTCTCATATTCTGATTGTAAACCTATTTATTATATTGTCAAGGGGACTTTCTTTCCAACTAATTTTATTTAGAATTGGAGAGTACAGTTCGTATTCAGATTAAGAATGAGATTTATAAAAAGTAAAAATTACTTGTGCTTAGTGGGAGAAAACCTTCTGATTTTTTTAAAAAAAACAAGAAAGTTGGCATATGTAATTCTACTTGAATTGGTTGGCTGTAGCATTACATACTTCAGCAATGTTAAACTACATATATAATTAAAGTTTAGAGTGGCTGTCATTTATATCATTGCTTAAATGCCATTTGAAATCCTCATTTAATGCAAAATACGATTGCAGGCTCACACCCTAGAATAAGCAAAACAGCACACTTCATACTGAGAATGTGCTTATTGTTTTGGAAGGATCAGCTACATTTCCCTTGTACTTCCCCCCTTAATGGACAATCCACAAAATGGCATTTGTACCAGTGCCAGAGGGACTGCTTGCTTGCCAATTGGATGAAGTTAACATGCTGCAGTGGCCAGAGACAAAGAAATGAAGAAACCTGGGACAAATTCATAGGATTCAGAGTGGAGATGGGGGGAGGGGGAATGTGACCCATTCTAAACACGTTGGCCATGTTAACACTAGCCAATCAATCACTCTTAAGTGCTATTCATCATTCAATCAAAAGAAGACAGAACATGTGTATTATTTAGAGAAGTCTGAAATCATTTTAGGTTACAGAAGGTCAGAACAGCCATCTCTGAAATCATCATGAAGAGATAGGAAAATGTTCAGGAACTATAACAAGATTTCATTTGTGAACCTAGTTTATAGGTATGCGGTAGATATTTGTGCAACGCTTTCGCTCAGGGCTAAAATAAATAAAGCAATGCCATTGTATAACAGCTCCTACATAAATAACAAGGATCTGAATAAGTCAATAAGGTTGTGGGATATTGTGGTTAACAGAGTTATCTAAACTGACTGAGTTCTGTCAATGATATCTGAGAGGCTTCGTCACTTTTGCTGGACCATAGTTCCACCTTCTTTTCTGTTTGCTTTCTGTATGCCAAGAATGCTAATATTGTAGTTTTCTTAAAGAATGCATAGAAATGAAGGATGCAAAACTATCATATTGTGTTCATATTGTCTTACTGTACAGAATAGATGTAATAGGATTTATAGCTGGGAAAAGTAACTTGGCTCCTTTAAATCACCAATTATGTTTCCTCATGCTTAGGAGAGTTCCAAAACGTGTGGGAACAGCTTTCCTCTGACCTATTATGTCTTCCAATAGAAGTTCTCCAAAATGGTCTGAAAATATAGCTCTGACTAAAACTGCCTTCGAATTGCAGGTATGTTTTCTGAAATGTTAGAAGAAAGAGACAGAAGTTTAACAACACAAAATAACTGTTTCTCTTACCGTTAGTGTCTAAAGAAAGCAAACTCAGAATCACATGCTTCATTTTCAATTTGTTTCCTTCCATTTGCAATAAAGAGCAGCTTCAAGGTTAAATTTCATTCTCTCTCTCTTACCTCAAATTTGCTTGTTATTTTTTTTTCAGTTATCTGAATTTTGCATTGTTCTAACATTGTACTCATTTTTATGTAGAAATAACAATCTCTCTCTTTACATGAGAGAGGCTGCATATGTATTTAATATTTCTTAAGATATTTATGACCTTCCACTCCATCAATGGATCTCAGAGAAAACACAATCATTAAAGCATAAAAACAACAATAAAATACTTAAAGCATAGCCGTATCGGAAGACCAAACTTGAATTAAGGTTGAATTACAGGTAATCTTATTGCAAGGTATTTTAAATTAGGCTGAACATGAATTTTGGAGACAACATAGGGGCAAAATTGTAGTTATTAAAGGAATTACAGTAGCTGCAGATGGATCTAATCATCTGGACTCCTCCTGTCTTCAGCCATTTTGAGGCAGAAACAACTACAGTACATGGCCTATATTGGAAATTAAATGGTGAATGGATTTTATTCTGCTTGGCCTGTCAGTAACATTCAGTATAATATTTATCTGGGTAATATGGGGCTACTGTTTTGCAATGGTTCTCATTATGATTTGAAGCTAAATTAATGTAAGCTGAATCTGGGCCTCTGAATTTGTAGGACTCATTGTTCCACCTGAAGCAGACAGAGCAACATGCTATAAAAACTATGCCACATCTTTAAAAAACATAAAGCTACATGGTTATTCGCAATTTATCATGGGGGCCAAAGGCCCAGTGAAACAAAGCACTTGTCAGTGCTTTTTGAAATGTCAAAACCAAAGAGAACCGGAACAGCTCCAGGGGTCAATGTATTTATTACATGGGGACCTGACTTCTGGTTCACACCTGTCTTCCTTCAGGATGGAACCTTAAACAGACCTTCTGTATATGTCAAAACAAAATAAGCAGAATCATATTTAGTAAGGAAGTCTCACAGGTCTTTCTAACTCAGAACTTGCAAGTGAGATGGGTGGTTATATAAATTCAATAAACAAACAAAGTTTGAATTGGATTCAGAAACCTAGTGGCGGCTACCAGAGTGAATAAGAATCTAGTATTCTCAGTAATAGAGTTACTCTATCCTATTTGTGGGTTCTCCGCTAGAAATCTGGCTATTGCACTTTTGAACTATGTAGAGTGCAGTTGGGATGATAATCACAATGTTAGCTATGAGTATCAAGTCTTTCTGGGTCATATGTAGCATACCAGTTGAAGCTGTGGAATGACCAATGGCCATAATCTTCAAATACAGAAGAATACTGAGGCCAGAAGAACACACAATCTGCTCCTTCAAGAGAAATTTGACCCCGTCTAGAATAACCACTAGTATCAATGTTTCCAGAGAGCCAAGGTGTTTCTGGATGACTGTCATTTCCATCTTATTGAGGTTTAGTCTGATTTGTTTCTCCCCTTTCAGTTCCTAAAGACTTCCACAGCATCTGTGGCCTGGCCTGACAATGTATATCATTGGCATAATAATATCTGAGTCCTGACCCAAATCAAATGATCCTTGATAGTACAGTGGTCTAAAGCACCCTGTTATTAAGACCAGCTGCCTGCAATTACTGCAGGTTCGAATCTCGCCAGGCTCAAGGTTGACTCAGCCTTCCATCCTTTCTAAGGTAGGTAAATTGAGGACCCAGTTGTGGGGGCAATAAGCTGACTTTGTATAAATATACAAAAGGATGAAGGCTATTGCTTAGCACATTGTAAGCCGCCCTGAGTCTCCGGAGAAGGGCGGCATATAAATCAAATTTTTTAAAAAATGAAAATCTCCCTCCCTCCCTCCCTCTCTCTCCCTCCCTCCCTCTCTCTCCCTCCCTCCCTCTCTCTCCCTCCCTTTCGCACACACACACACACACACACACACACACACACACCACTGTTACACTAATTAGTATGGGTTCTAGTTATAAACTTACATAAATGCAAAATTAAAAAATGCCATCGACTTGTACCTTTTCTTGCAAGCAGTGTGACTTCTCCTACACAATAATCTTCCCACATAGCTTTAATATCTGTACAAACATAAAATAAATTGGAGTCATGAAGGGGAAAATTACAATCTGCCCAGTCCAGACAAAGTAAAAGTGAGAAAAACTTACATTCTTATCATAGATGTTTCAATTATCAGTGCAACTATTTTTCTATAAAGTAACCATTAGAAATAATTACCACTATAGATTTCCACATTACAAGGAAAATTGAAATATATTCGAATACTAGAATACTTTGGTGTTACAAGTTTCTTTAACACTAGAAACTGATGCAAGGTATTATTTGTATAAAAGATTTTATTTCCTGCACATTATCAGCAAGATGTATATCTAGATATAGATGTATCCTAAAACAGATATTTCCAAAACTGGACAGCAGATGGGGCTACAAAAATCATCAAATAAAAGGTAATGGGAAACAGCCTATTTCCATTTGAAAAAGCAATTTGTTTAAAAAAATAAATAGGATTCTTCTTTTCTGTTTTAAGACATCAATGAATCTGCTCATAATGGGCTTTTGTAAACTGATTATCCCTGATAATCTCATTAGTTGAAATTATCTTGCTTTTCTAACATGGTAGATTTTTAAATACCTTTTATTTCAGATCCCTCTGGGCATGTTGCAGTGCAATTTACTATTAAGCAACGTAATTATCTATCTCAAATCTAAGTGCTTAGGAGTTAAAAGAATCAAGATACAGCTATTGAAAGTGTGGAACAAATGACCTTATAGTCTAGATCCCAAAATAGCTAAGAGAAAGCAAGGAGAACAAAACCTCCTATTTTTAACAGAGAAATAATTAAAAGAAAACCTATGTTTTGAAGAAAACGGTATAATACCAAACAGACAAACACAGCCTATTTGAGATGTATAGAGTTCAAAGCTAAGGCTTTAAGACTCAGGCACACAGCTGATAGCAGATCAAAGCATGTTAACGTAGGATCGGATTCAATCACTGGTGAAATGCACCTACCTTCGCTACCTGTTCAGGAGTGTGAGCGCGTGCATCTCTTCTGCGCATGCACAGAGCCTTCTGCACATGCGCAGAGGGTCAAAAATGGGACGTAATGATGTCCCAGCAGGTGGGCAGAGACTCCCACCACAGGTGCTAATAGTTCACGCGAACCAGATAAATCCGAACGGATGGATTCAACTGAAGTTTTCTTGCTATATGTACAAATGATACTTGCACCCAGAATAATTTACTAATAGCACTAGTGGCTGTAGCAAATTTATAACTGCCACAATAAATTCAGTTAGGTATCATATACATATTATATATGCAAGTAAAAAAAAACAAATAAACAACCAACAAAATAAGAAAACCTGACCCAACTATAAGTTCTCATCTGCTTTGCTTTGATTAAGATTTGGGGCTCCTACAAATTCCTCCTCTCTTTCAAACATGTACCTATTCAAGGGTTCCTAATGATTTTCTTCTGGTGCTCTTTAGGACCCCACACAGAATTCTGCTTCCCTACAGAGTTGGCTCTGTCTCAGGAGGTAGCCTCCTAAAAGAAGGTGGACAGCAGAAGCAGCCACTATCTCTTTCTCCCGGGATGTCCCCTGCTGTGGAACAAAGAATGGTGTGTTTCATGATACATTCTGCATTCCTCAAGAGTGTGCTGGAAGCAGTGACAACACCAGAGAACACGTACAGATAGTTCACGACTTAAAACAGTTCATTTAGTGACCATCCGAAGTTACAATGGCACTTTAAAAAAGTGACTTATGACCATTTTTCACACTTCGCGACCCTTGTAGTATCTCCATGGTCATCGGATCAAAATGTAGATGCTTGACAACTAACTTACATTTATGATGGTTGCAGCGTCCTGGAGTCATGAGATTCTCCTTTTTGCGACTTTCTGATAAGCAAAAGTCAACGGGGAAACCAGATTCGCTTAAAACCCTGTTACTAATTCAACAACTGCAGTGATTTACTTAACACATGTGCCAAGAAAAGTTGTAAAATGGGGCAAACCTCCCTTAACAAACCTCTCGCTTAATGACATAAATTTTGGGCTCAGTTGTGGTTGTAGGTTGAGGATTACCTGCATTCAGAATATACTCAGTAGGAGTTTTCTAAGGGGGCGATACAATAAGTTTCACATGTTAAATGTTTGAAACAAAAGTGGATTTCACACTAGGATCAAGAGGTTCGCAGGTATTTGGCTGTCTTGTAGAGTCACCGTAAACTGGAAAATGACACCCTATCAATCACTGCCTATACCCAGAGAGGTGACTTATCCTTTTCCTTCAGCTACAGAATGTCTTAGGGTGGCCCTGCCTCCCTCATTAGTCAAATCTGAATACCTCCCCCCCCCCCACTTCCCTTCCAATCTTTTCTGAACATGGGCTGGGGAACAATCAGCATTTCACAGCCAAATGTTTCGCCCCTCTGGGCTCAAGGAGGTATCTTGACTCCCTCACTATAAAACAGATAACCATAGATTTATGCATAGATCATGGCAGTTGGTAGGCTCATAAAATATTTCCCAGCAAAGGGTACAGGGAGAAAGTGGAGGAAGGAATCAACAGACCCAGCTGCCACGTCTGGAAAACTCAGCCTGTAAGTTGGGCATCTGAATCCCAGGTAGCCAGTTATGGACTTACATTTGGGTCTAGTAATAAAGCCAGCAGCCAAGGAGCACGCTTCGAAGTTCAACCCGCAAGAAGATGAGCTGCCAAGTGAGAACGGATTTTATGTCTCTGATAGCAGTTCAAGTAATTAAGAAGTAGAAGTTGTTTTTGAAACAGAGAGAAGGAGGGAGGGAAGGAGAAAAGCTTAAATCTGCATTTTATGTATGTAAGTTTGCAGCCGTAATGGGATTATGATGTCAGCAAAGGGAGAGAAGTTTGCAGCTGCACTGGGCTATGGAGGTAGCAAGCAGCTGTTAAAATAGCGAACTAATGGTGATTAATTCTTATTATGTGTTTGAAGATCTCACAATGAGTTCAGGACCCAAACCATCCCAAAGGAAATAAAATTAAGGAAGGAGATCTTTTTTTAAAAAAAAAAAGTGAAATTGAAGGAAAGCTTTTTTAAAGCACATATATATGCCCTATTCTGTCTCTTCTTCAACTGCTTTATTAATATTTAAATACTCCAGAAATTGGTGCTTAAATTATAATATCCAGTGCAATTATTAGTTACCAAGAAAGAAAGAAAAAAAGAACGAGGCTGGTGTTTTTATAATTTCAATTAAGTATTGTACAGACTGGGAAATTACCTGGGTCCCATAACACCAGCGCATGCTTGCACCACATTGAGTAAACCAGGAACCATACATTTAAAATATTTACTACATACATAGGGAGGAATATGCTTGCACACATTGATAGAACAGAACTTCCTATAAAGATCCATCACGGATTCCCAGTTACTTAGCCCCACTGACAGTATGGCTGGCATGCTGTGCAGAGGGGGGATGAAATAATACCTCTGTTGAGCTGGGCTGGCAGATCATGGGAAATATTATTCAAATGTCTCAGAGAATTAGAAGCTACATTTTGATTCCCCAACCTTCCTTTACGGAACTCCTTCTTTTGTTCGCTTGTAGTTTCTCTCCCTTACGGTCCGAGGTATTCTGTTGCAAATTGAGCTGGGAGGAAAAATGCATTTATTACAGCAACAAGTAAAAGTTCTTTGTAAAACTACGTGCTGTGAAACAAGATATTGTCTTTGATCCTTAAAGATGAAGCCCTACCTAGTGTATGTCTCAAAAATCCCAAGAATGGCATTAATCAAAGGATAATTGCATTTTGATGGATGACCTTTTGGGTTACCTTGAGCACATTTGGAATTTCACGGCTATGTTGAAAGCACTCTCACAAAATGGTTTGCTTACATGGGAGGACCTTCCAGAAGCAGATCCTGCACAATCAGTCTCAAAACATTTATTCAACAGCCAAATTATTGAGATTAATTTCTGTCATTCATCGTAGATTCCTAAGGTGTTGTTTACCACCCTGGATTATTGGGGGTTGAAGACACATCTCCAAATAAAGCCCTGATCTGTGGTTATCATCATTTTTATCTTCTAAGAAGGTTTATTGGGTATATATGGGGTCCAAAATTATTCTTCCTCGGTATGCCAGGCATCTTACTTTGCACTATGTTAGTGTCTAATTATTACTTCTATATCAAAATAAGCTTTAATAAAGTGTAGTCAAGAGGGGGTAATCTGTTGTCCAGGCCACAAGTTGCCTTATTAAGCTATTTAAGCTTCAGAAATGATTCAGCTCTCATAGGAGCACGGCACCTCTCTATGATATATTCAATCAACCAGACTTAAAAAAGCAACAACACACACACTGATCAAAATTGTGGCTTTTTGAGCAAATCAGCTCCTAACAGGTAACTGTCTTGAAGTCATCACACCGTTTTATAGGTCCATGCAGGACCCTGAGAAAGGACAACCGGTTTTAATGCCGAGCAGAGAGTGCTGCATTTGCACAACGTCTGAAGTGCTTCTTTGCAATTGTTTCTGACACATGCACAGCGCTATTGTCCGCTCCCTGGGTGTAGGTTCATTTAATGCAATATTTACATTCCAATGGTGAATATATTTATCTTCACTCCCTAGCTAGCCACTCAGCCAGTTACAGTATCCCTTCAGGCAAGGATGGACTGGGACCTGCATTCAGAATCATTCAGACCTCAAGTGAGAACTATATCCCTCGAGCAAGAAGCCAGACAACCAGCAGATCTCTTAAGTTATTTTGACACAAATGTCAGGCAGAGATTCCTGCAGAATGCAAGCAGAACCAACTTGAGTTGTTACAGCAACATTGCAAGGAAACTACAACTTTTTCGTTGGTGGAGCAGAGACCCCTATCTCATTTCTTACATATATTGTGCCATACAAGAGGCTTCCATCCATGTGGAAAGGAAAAAGGAAAGCTGATCATGTTTTCATATAGAGGGAACAAAAGTAATGTTCTTTTCAAGACTACAGTAGTAAGAACGATAACGCATTGTCTGATTGGAAAACATGCAGTGCACATAGTTGATCTCAAAATCAAGTACGCTGAATATCTTTGTTTTGTGAAAGAATTCTGGCATGGACCATGGTCTCTCTGAGCCACTGCCAATCATTTGGTAACAGCCATAAAAATGTAACTGGATAAAAAATGGTCAACTTTTAGTCCTAAAGCTCCATGAAAACCCAAATGCTTCCCCCCCACCCCACTTAGTTTTAAAGGACCTCTCCAACTGTGGCAGCAAACCTTGTGAGCCTGATGAAAGAAAGAGAGAGAGAAAGAGAGAGAGGGGGGGAGGGAGGTAAGGAGGGAGGGAGGGAGGGAGGGAGGGAGGAAGGAAGGAAGGAAGGAAGGAAGGAAGGAAGGAAGGAAGGAAGGAAGGAAGGAAGGAAGGAAAAAATAATTGCCTTTCTCATACTTATAAGGGGGGAGTCTAAATCTGGAGAGTGAGCCCTAAAATAAAACTAGCCCAATTTATGCTCCATACACACATCCCCAAAAAATTAAAAAATCAAGACGCTTTTCATGTACTGCTTTCCATAACCATTCCCACCCAACGTCCTTCACATACAGACACATTTTAATCATGGCCTCATGCAGTAAAGGTAATAACAGAGAAGAAATATTGCAGTCAGACTAAGAAACACTGGATCATTTTCACTCCAGTTTTGCTAATTCTTTTTTTTTCTCCCTTACCACTCCCTCTTGCACATGATCATCTGAGCTGCAGTATATTTTTGGTTGGAATCTAGAAAGAGGAAAGACTGCAAAGGTTGCGAGGAACCTTCAGAGCCATGAGAAACAACCCTTGGTCCGAAACAAGCTGTTCCATGGCTGGTTTCCAAAAGCTGGATGGAAATTCAGTGTGTTAGTCAGGGAACAGTTGATATATGATCATAGGTTGGAGATGTTAAGGGTTGTGGATAATAAGAGAAACACTGCTACCATGAAATTGAAGATCAGTTTTGGGCTTTTTTGTTTTTACTTTCATAGTAAATGTTCCATGAATTCAGATCCTACTGAGCTGCAGAGAGAAAAGTATTTGCCCAAATGCTGACATTTCATAGGCTTATATCCAGAGACAATCTCCCAGATGAGAAAACCACCAAAGTTCCTGTAAACAGATTCTCAAGTTCACCCCTTACTGTATGTCTGCTGGGCCATTGTGCAGGCAGCTACCACTGCCCCACACCCTTCCTTCTGGAAGGGACTTCAAAGGTGGGCTAGGGTGGGGCATGATAGCCATGTGGTGGGCGTGATAGCTCTCTGTTGAGGCAGACAGCCCAGTCATTTCACAAACCATTACTTTGAGGAGTCATCAGAATAATACAAATGGGGAAATGTGATCGACCACTTAAAGGTGGTATCTTAAAGTCAATGAAATTGCTCTGGGCAGTGGTTCAAGACAGAGCATGAAGGAACCTGGCCCTAATTCTACATTCAATACCATCCAGGTCTGGGGAATGAATGTAGAAATTCATTCCCACAATGGCACATTGAAGATACATTGAAAGATAGAATTTTCCAGGGTCAAAATTCTTTCTTTCTTTCTTTCTTTCTTTCTTTCTTTCTTTCTTTCTTTCTTTCTTTCTTTCTTTCTCTGTTTTTCTATTTATTTATTTATTTATTTATTTATTTATTTATTTATTTATTTATTTAAATTAAACTTGAATGAGCGGCGTGATGGCCTAGTGAAGATACTCACCTTCCATTTGGAAGGTTGAGCGTTCAATCCTAGGCAGTGGCAGATGTTTCTCTACTGGGAACTCCAATTAGGCATCAGGAAGGGCATCTGGCCAGTAAATGCTCAGTTCCACTCAGTCACCCCGACTCTATCCCAAATTAAGGTTGTTGTTTTTTTTATTTCTACAGGGTTATTAAAAAAATTAATAAACTTGTATGCTGCTCATCTCACTACTGATATAAATAAATATCTAAATAAGCAACTCTCATTTAACACTAAATATGAGGATTCCAATCCAGCCCTGGAAAGGGTAGAGGATAGAAGAATGTACTGGGACTTCATCTATGTGATGAAGGGAAAGCACTACCTCCTTGTTGGTAAACAACAACATCAGACTAAGACTGCCTGCAGAGTCAGTGACTGCTCAGCACATAATCATTTTCTGAAGAAAGAACAAGGATGGGAGGATTGGAGGAAAAAGTCCAGGAAGACTCCAGAAGATGCCAAATTAGCCTCAATAAACTTGTATAAATAAACTTCCCCAACTTTTTTTATTACCTGGCTGGGTCTCAACTATTGTCCGGGGAGATAATTGGTTCCTTATGCAGAAAGCCTTTCTCAGAGGAAAGAAATGTCCAGAGGCTATTTCAGTAAGGAATTTCCTATACAGTAGGCCCACAGCTGAGGTTATATATACTGTTTGTGTGAGAGTACAACATACTTTGAATCAGTGGTGAAATCCAAATTTTTTTACTACCAGTTCTGTGGGCGTGTCTTGGTGGGCGTGGTGTGTCTTGGTGGGCGTGGCAGGGAAAGGATACTACAAAATCTCCATTCCCACCCCACTCCAGGGGAAGGATACTGTAAAATCCCCATTCCCTCCCCACTCCTGGGGGAAGAATATTGCAAAATCCCCATTCCCACCCCATTCTGGGGCCAGCCAGAGGTGGTATTTGCCAGTTCTCCGATCTGCTCAAAATTTCCACTACGGGTTCTCCAGAACCTGTCAGAACCTGCTGGATTTCACCCCTGCTTTGAATGTAGGTTTAAAATTGCTGCTATGGATCTCTTGTGTGTGTGTGTGTGTGTTTTTTTTTATGATTATAATTAAAGTTATATGCCAGCTGACTCACATCAACTCTGATTGGTTTACAAAGTTGGCAGAGAAAAGAAAAATCTGGATGAGAACAAGAAAAATTGTGAACTACTTCAGGGCCTTTTGAGATACCAATAGGATAGATGCTATAAGATAGCAGGAGTGAACCTCATTCCAAAACTTATGGAAAAGTTTCACAGGTTAGATTAAATCTTGTTTTTAAATATTTACTTCACATGCTGCTTAGAATGTAATTAGTGGAAAAATGTAAGATACTATCATGTCAAAAGCCATAGTTCTGCTGTAAGTAATCTCAAATTCATTCCCATCAGAAGAAAAGTGCTGAAGAAAAAAATTAAACTACTGAAAAGGTAGTTGACCTCAGCACAAATGGCCTTTAGATGATGTTTATAAACTGGGAAATAGGATAAAAAGAAATCAAGGGGTTCCCTTAGCAGTAGACCTTCCCCAAATGTGCTTTTCTTTTTTCCAACAAGCAACAGTTCTTTGTTTTTCCTTGAAGGCATTTCACTTTTCATCCAAGAAGCTTCTTCAGTTCTGACTGAATGGTGGAGAATGGAAGGATTTATATTCCTTTCAGTCATCTGGTCATTAGCACGCTTTCTGAGAGTCATTGAGGAGGTTTATCTATGCCCTCAGAATCATTTAAATAGTTCAAATGGATGCGGAACCATCTTGGAACTAAAAGAAGGTTCCACACCCATTTGCACTATTCAGGTGCAATTGAGGGCACAGATAAACCTCCAAGCAGCATCAAGGACTTTCAGAGAGAGTGCTAATGACCAGATGACTGCAAGGAATATAAATCCTTCCATTCTCCACCATTCAGTCAGAACGGAAGAAGCTTCTTGGATGACAAGCAAAACGTCTTTAAGGGAAAAACAAAGAAAGTCCAGTTGCTTTTTGAAAGAAGCACTTTGATGCAACCATGACCTACCTGGATGACTGATAATCTCCATAGACATTTAGAACTGCTAGTGTAAAAGTCCCAGCAGGAGGAATGATTTCTTTGTGATTTAATGGAAACATGTGGAGTCAAGGAGATGCTCTTCATTGGAGAGAACATTGCACAGTGAAAGTTGGTGCATTTACACAATCCTCTGGGCCACCTCATAACTAAATAAGTGTAAAAAGATCACTATACTCATGAGAAGTTTGCAAAAAAAAAATATCTACCTTTGGGGGGAGAAACTCACAAGAAAAACCCTAAAACACAAATCTTTTCATCCAACGGAATAAAAGCTGGTAAAAATTTTACAAGGTAATTTCTTTCCCTGATGCTTTTTTACCCCTTGCTTGCTTTTAGGCAAAAAAATGTTCACAGGTGCTGTGAACAAAAATCAGGTACTAGTTTTTAAAGTTGCTATATGTTGAATAAGCAACTGGAAGGGAAACAGTCCAGCTACCTAAAAGAATGGCTAGGTGACAAGTAAAAGGGCCAAAGGGAATTGGCCTTTAGACCCAGGCAAAGGAAGCGATCTGCTTCTCTTCTCTTGCTCTGCTCTGCAGCCTAATGGTATGGCTGCCACAACGTGACCATCATTATGCTGGCCCAGCTTTTCTTTATTCATGAGAAACAGTGCTTGGAGGGAAGGAAAAGGAAGAGAGGGACAAGAAAGAACGAAAGCAGAGCAGCTCCTATTTCGGTGGGAAATTATGAAAGATCTGCTGAGCAAAAAAAATTCTGATAATCAAAAGCAGCATTGAAAAAAAAATCATCTTAGTATTGTGTTCCATAACCCATACCCAGTGGTGGGATTCAGTCAGTTCGCACCACTTTGGGAGAACCAGTTGGTAATTTTCTGAGCAGTTTGGCAAACTGGTTGTTGGAAGAAATCATTAGGGCAGAGAACCGGTTGTTAAATTATTTGAATTCCATCACTGCCGATACCCTATTGTTTAAAGCAGGGGTGCCCAATCTTAGCAATTTTAAGTCTTGTGGACTTCAACTCCCAGAATTCCCCAGCGTGGCTGACTGGATATTCTGGGAGTTGAAGTCCACAAGTCTTAAAGTTGTGAAGGTTGGGCACCCCTGCTTTAAAGCAAAACTATTGAAGCATAGATAAAGAATTCTGTTGCAACCAAACTAAATACGTTTTGCCACTTTTTTTTCTTTTAGCAATAAGTTGAATATGCAAAATAAGGAATAAATATTGTAAATAATAGGATATGCTGGGTGAGGAAGTAAGACAGAGAGGTAAAAAAATGTGAAATCAGCTACATTGGATCAGACCATATGTTGTTCTTTCAAGCAACCTGTTTCCTTCAGACGTTAATCCAAATTCTTTCTGGAAGCTCACAAACAGGATTTGAGGGAATATCTGTAGCTTATGTCCAATGGAAAAAATAAAACTATTAAAACTTGCTGTGCAATTCTTGAAACATAAATTGATTGGAGTATACTGTATATGTAAATAGCAAATGGTTACAAAGGCATAAGAAAAAAAAGAAAGTATTTTTACTCTAAGGAAAAATATTCAGACTTCCAGTTAATACCAATAAATCAGTAGGCTATATAGTTGGCATTATCTGAAGATTGTTTCAGTAAGCCATAGAAAGTTCTGTTGTGGACATTGAGTGAAAATTGTCTTGACTTGGACTGCTATTGATGCTAATTTACCACCAATTTAGCAAGTACTTAGGAGTCGATGGCACAACAGCACAAGGAAACAACAACCAACAACTTAATCCAGTGTTCAACACTCCAATTAACAACTAAAAGCCACACACAACCAGGTATCACATAAATACTATGCACAGAACAGCCTAATGAACACATGGAGAATTTCCCTGAAGATGGACTCCAACATAAATCCAAAAGCTTGGAAGACTAAATCTCTGGTCCGGGTGACTAACTCAGATTGGATCATGCAACATTATCCTGGGACATGTATATTTGCCTTCATTTGTTATGAAGCTAAGTTAAATGGACCAATGGTTTGATTTGGCATAAGTCAAACTGAAATACAGCAGTCCATAATTTAATATTTAGATAAAAGATTGTTTCATTAAAACATTAGAACCTTGAGTCTGTTGTGATGTTCTCTTTTATATTTAAAGTTCTTTTGTCCAAGAATTAGAGGCCTCTTCCTTCATCAGATTCTGACTCTGAATCCAATTTACAGGAAGGTTAAGAAGCTGGAACTGTTTCATTGTTTCTTCTCTTGGACCTTCATGGTGGGAACTTCAGAATAGCTTTAAGGGAAGCAGAACTTTTCTTGGGACATTTATGTGAACATTTCTCTGATTGTCTTCAGAGTCTGTCCCCAGTTTCAGCACATCTTGAATCTCACTTTCTCACAGAAAGATTCTTCATCTGAATCCTCATAAAATATTTTAGCCATTTCATCTGGAACTTCTGGCTAGTGTGTTTGCAAAATTATCAGAGCCAAAACGGTCACAGCTATCATCAGATGATGAAGATGTTTCCATAGGGATCAATCTATGAAATGCTGTGGATATTCTCTTTCCTGAAAGGGTGGCCCTGCAAGGCAAAGGGATCCACACTACCAGAAGATTTGCCATGCACTCGAAGTGTCTCCTGGATCAGCGGAGGATGTCATCATTTGACACCACAATTATTAGCTTTCCATCTTAATTCAAGATTGTAGATATAGAACTTCATAATTTCTGAAAGTAAAAAGTGTTCTGAACTGTAGGGATATGATCATTATCCACAGTAACCCCTTTTTCTAGATACTATAGGACAGAAGAAAATCCAACTGATGGTCTTCCAGATATTATTGATTTTAACTTTAGTCATCTTTCCAGCTTTACTGAAGCTGATGGTAGAAAAATACAATGTTTTTGTACATCAGTCCTTGATAGGTAGGAAAAATAATAGCAATGAAGGACATTACACCAGAATGCATCTTTGGCCCTGCAACAATAGGACAAAATTATATAAAACCTATTCTTCCTACATCTGTCACTTCTACATAATTAGAGAATGACTGGCAAGAATTTTACTAACATTTGTCTACTACTAACCTTCTGTCTTTTTCATGTTGACCAATATTGTCTCATAAAGGAATGTGAAAAGTATACTTTGATATTCTGAAGCACTTAAGTGCCCATTCCTTCTTTTACCCATTTGTGATTACAACACTTCTCTTTGCATATATCATTTGTGCAAGTACTTTTTAAGATGCTCATATTCATTGATATACTTGGGCTTGTAGATTGTGTCTAAAATATTGATGTGTCAATATGTTGAAAGTCCACATCTATATTTGTGAGCATATATGCTCAGTTTTATATGCTATTTAATCATGAGAACCTAAATACCTTTCTTCATCTATAAATCCTATAGTTGCAGGTTCTTCAGATGTTTTTAATTCTCAGGTAAAGAGAAAGAAATATCTTGCTTAGGTCCAGCTGTTCCTTTTACTGTTAACATTAGATATAATTTTATGTTGGAACACAAAGTGGTATCGTTGTAAGACTTCTTCTTGTAATAAACTCACACATATTAAGTAGCCTTTTACAGATTATAAAATAATGAAAACTAACAAACTAGCAAAAAAATCCAGGCTGCCAATGCTACACTTATAAAATATCTTCCTAACTTATTTATTCCGCCTTTTAGAATAGTGTAATTATTAGGGATAGTCAATTGGTTTTTTTATGTGGGCCAATGCTATGTGCACCAGAGTGTTGCATTTTTAATTATTATAACGTTAAATGGCTTTAATTGCTGCCACTCTGTTGTTTCTAGGGCACTTCCATAACATTTATTGGGTGGGGTGGGGGGGATAAAGGCCAAAGTTTATTTATTTTTACAACCTGTAATAAATCAGGACCCTAAAACAACAGCAACTGGCTTGATGTTTTGAGCAGCAATTGTGTTATACACAAACTGCATATTATTCCTGCTCGATAAGTGATGTGAAGAGCGAAATTGAAGTCCTGCACAAAATGGGATTGTCTTACTTAATAACAACAGATGCTCCGAGCAATGGCATTTGAAAAGAGCTCTGTAGGCTACTAGTTATTAAATGGCAGGACATTTGGCATCCTCTAGCTGGATAGCATTTGAAAAACCATAGAGTCATATCGATGACAAGGAGATAGCAAGAGAGAAATTTAGCTCATCTGTGTTGTGCAGAGAGAGGGAAGTGGTGGGGGTGGGGAAAGAAGGGATAAAATGCCAAAGGGAAATTTGGAAAATATATTAAAAGTACTAAATATTCTGGCCCAAAACAAACAAACAAAATCAAACCAACTTAAACTCAGGCAGCAAACTTCAATCCTTTTTATTAGAAAAATGAATTCATCTGTTCACAGCTATAGAACCATTTTAACTGGCCAATATTAACCGGATTTAGGGGGAATTATGCAGTGGTGGGATTCAGCCAGTTCGCACCACTTCGGGAGAACCGGTTGTTAACTTTCTGAGCAGTTTGGTGAACTGGTTGTTGGAAGAAATCATTAAGGCAGAGAACCGGTTGTTAAATTATTTGAATCCCACCACTGGAATTATGCTACTGTTACCAAATGATAATAGCAAACACAATAATTTCTTCTGCCAATTTATTTATTAAGATTTTAGATGCCATCCAACTCCAACATGACTCTGAGTGGTTCACAAGATCAAACAGAAATGAGTCAAAATACAGATATCATCTTGTATAGATAAACAAGATGATTTCCAAAATGCAGTGCAGTACAGACACGTACAATTCAGTGTCAGTTGCATATTTGAGCAGCCCATAGCATATGTGAGTGTCTTCCTCTCATATTTATGAAGCTTCTTAGTAGATTTTCTAGTGCTGGTGGCATAAAGATTTTCCAGAGATTCTTAAATTAGAACTAGATGATAAGTCTTGGGGAAAACTATTTTGATTCAGAAGTACTCCAGGATGCCCAGCTAGCACGCTCCCTCCCTCCCTCCCTCTCTCTCCTTCTCTCTCCGTCCTCTCCCTACCTTACCCCATTTCCCTCCCCATAGAAAGATTCATTTTGCCTATAAGTTTTATGTTAGTAAAATATTAACATATTTTAGGTTAATAAAGTATTAAAGATAAAGAATTATAATGGATGCTTGGTGTTCTCTGGGTTGGGTTGTTTGCTTGCAGACATTTCATTACCCAATTAGGTAACACCATCAGTACTACTCGGCATAGAGTTTGCTTCCTGTTTATATACACTATCTTCCCTTACCAGTGTTTGTGCGGATGTGGCTTTCTTGTTAGTAGTTCCTTGTTTATAGATTTACTTTTAGTCTGATTGTTTGTCTCGTATTAATCTCTGCTTATCTGACTGTAGGCTCTGGAGACAATGCATTCTGGTCTTTTTGGAACTATCAAGGGAACACACACACATACAAAATACTGGCAGGACAAGCTACTGTATATAAACAGAGAGCAAATTTCACACTCACTAGCACTAATGATGTTACCTAATTGGGTAATGAAACATCTGCAAACAAACAACCAAGCTGAGAGAGCACCAAGGATTCCACAGTTCAACCCTGAGCTGTATATTCTTTCTATTGGAGGTACTTATATCATACATCCTTAACAATGATATCACAAATAACAGCACTGCAATTAAGGGAGCATTGTTGTTTGTTTCAATGAGACAGACTGGAACCTGCATAGGGGGTCTCTTTCAGCTGTATATTAGCCCATATGGTACAAGCTAACTTGGATCTAAGCTAAAGCCTAATTATGTATGAATTAATAAAACCAAGCCATGTCAGTCTGGTCTTTTCTTCTGGTATTCTGCCAACCCCCTGAGTGATATTCTTTCTTGCTCACCCAAAATGATTTTCAGTTCATTCCTGAGGATTCCTGCATAGCTTTAGTCTCAACAGCCTTTAATCATTTTCTTTTTCTTGTTCAGTGTTAAATTTTAGATCTGAACTCTTAACATGCCATTTGTGATTCTCCCAGTAATAGCTTCTTATTGCCATTCCATGGATCCCCTGAGTAACTTCATACATGAACATGTATACGAAGCATGAAAAACTGGCTGTCATTAAATTCTTGGAGCAAGGTATAGTCAAACTCTTCTTGGCCTCATTCAAAAGCAGCTCAAGATTTACTGGACTGTTTGAAACAAATTATTATCTGGGAATTCTGGCCCGATTGCAAATATGCCCAATATTTGGAAAGCAATAAGGCGAATGTATGAGCCTAATCACAAAGCTTTCTGAGAATTGTGGCTGAGGTTCTAATAGCCCATGGGGACTTCAATATTCCTTAGTCCAAAAGGAAACAGAAAAGAATAAATCGATGAATGAAAACATATGCATGCATATATGTATTTATAGACAAAAAATCAAAAACAGTATACAAGCGAAAGCAAGAGAAGAGAAAACATTGAACATTTCAAAATCTAAGCAATAGCCAACCAGAGATCAGGTGTAAATCTACCAAATAATTTAATTTTAGTCAGTACTTTAATCACAATATTCTTATGTAAGCTTCAACAGAAGAAAGACCAGATTGCAGGTGCCAAAGGGCATTAAGCATATACTGGGGAACATGCAGCATTGCGGTTATTTATTTAATTTGTGTTCTTTCTAAAGCTGTTAAATCCTTATCCACACAAAGCTGTTCACCATGGAGTAAAAGGCTTAGCACCTTGGCCTTAAATAATTTAACTGAAGCAGGGACAAAGTGATTGTTTCTGCAGCTAGCAAATCAGTTTAGAACAGTGTTTTTCCAACCTCAGCAACTTTGAGATGTATGGGCATTAAGATGGCATGCTTGGGGAATCCTGGGAGTTGAAGTCCACAGACTTAAAGTTGCTGAGGTTGAGAAACACTGGATTATAGTGTAAAAGGTCTTTTGAGTTTGAACGGCTTTTTTCAGGCTAGATGAAGATGATTCCGAGAGACTGGAAATCCTTCACTTCTTCATTATGGATGTCACTAATCTTCCAGTTATGATTGTAGTTAGTACACTTTTCAGTAAACAGAATTGCATGGGTTCAGCAAATAATAATACTACATTTTTCCACTACTGCAATTAACTGCTAGTTAGCAAATAATAAATAACTATTATTAGGTTACAAAAAATGGACATAGCTTTGTTAGCCAATGAAGGACGCAACTTTGTGTTTTAAAAAGGCTTGAGTAACTGATTTAATATATTTTTTTTACAGAAGGGAAACAAGTATGCATCCTTCTTTGACTACCATTTCAGAGAAGATTGGATTATGAAGATATTTTTATGTAACCATATAATTAATCAAAATCATTAGCAATTCATATTAACAATTATGCCCATAATCTTTCCCCAGCTAGTCAGTCAAATGACATATTCAGATCAATGAGATTAGCATAAAAAATACCTGGAATACTTCTTGGCAACATGATGCAAAATGGATCACTTCAATGATCTGGTTCTAAAGCCAGTTTACTGCACTGTCAGGATATTGTCTAGAATCAATCAATATTTTCTATAGAAGTGTCTATATAACTTGCTCAAATGGCTGAAGGAGTACAAATTAACTGGACCTCCCTTCTCTTCTTAAAAATTGGGAAAGTTATTCATCACACTCTTTTGGCATTTAAATGTCATGGTTCACACAAAGAAAAAAAAACATAGTCACTGCACAATTCCATGCATCTAAACCAGTGGTGGGATTCAAGTAATTTAACAACCGGTTCTCTTCCCTAATGATTTCTTCCAACAACCACTTTGCCAAACTGCCCAGAAAGTTAACAACCGGTTCTCCCGAAGTGGTGCGAACTGGCTGAATCCCACCACTGATCTAAACTGAGTTTTAGAAATACAACTGTGATCAAGATCTTTCTTCAACCTCCAGCTTTGTTATTCTGTGTTATGAGTTTAAATACCTCAGAAATTGACACAGGAGATGAATCAGGTAAATAATCATTGTCTAATTCAAATAACCAGGTTTTGGCATTACAATACAGACTCCAAAAATTCTGTACCTGTGCCTTTGATAAGATTAGCCATCCTTCCCAGAGAAGGATCTGCTTGACTGCTTATTTACAGTATCTGTTATGGGAACCTGATAATACTGAATCATTTATTGTAAATTGCATAGTGATTCCCACACATTCCTTGCATCTTAAACGGATGGTTGAGAGATTATAGGGTAATTAAAAAAACTGGGCAGAAGCACCCAAAGCTCATCCTACTTGGGAATTCCTATCTGAAATAATTTCATCCATGAAATTTGATATGATCTGCAGATTGAAGAATTATAATCCAGTTTCACTCTGAGTGAATCTGTGGATCTGTGGAGTGAGTGGATCACTATCAGGATGAAAAATCAATCTTAAATTTAATAATCCTGTTAAATAGACTTTGGGATAGTAATAATCAGTGGTGCTAGCACCTCTACTACCCCATAAATTTAGTTGCCCTTTACAGTCTCCTTAAATAAGTCAGTTTAAAATAATGGATGTCTTAGCAAGAAATCCAAGAAAAAGTCTTAAAACATATTCCAGCTATCACTGAATTTTGTTTCCTGATCTATAAGGCATTAACTAAGGATTTATTAATAGTAAATATTGACATACTAAGTCCAACATAGCCAAGGTACCATACCTAACAGATAGAGAAATGTTTTGGCATAATTTGACAGAACGTAAGATACCAAAGCCACATTGGACTTGAGTAGTCTCCAGACCATGCACAGCCTATACTGAAAGGAAGTATATAACATTACCACTTAAAGTTTCACATTCCCAAATCTCTTGTAAAAAAAAAAGTATATCAAATTTATTTTGCAAATTTATAAAGAAAAATTAATGTATGTGAAATAATTGTGTGAATGGATGAACTCCAATGTAATCTCATAATGTAAAGTACTATTTAATTGAATCACATAATTCACAGCAATTTTAAACTCATTTTTAATGCTTCTAAGTCAGTGTTGACTCCTACCTGGATATATTTTTGAGAATAGTTTGCCTCCTTCTTAGGGCTGAGAGCGAGTGATTGGCTCAAGGCCACTCATCTGTCTTTTTGCCCAAGGCAGGACTAGAATTCACAGTGCCCCCCCTTTTTTTTAACCCTCTGCCTTAATCACTGTATCAAACTCCAAGTTTCTTGATAATGATGAAGGATGATGCATCCATGGTAATTGAACTGAAAAGATAGTATTGCCTTTGGTGAGATCGATAGCATACAAGTGAATGAATGAATGAATGAATGAATGAATGAATGAATGAATGAATGTAAATAGTCATGGTTGTCATGATAAGATAGTTTAAGCCAGAGAGTGGTTGGGGAGAGGACAACTCAATTATTTCTTGATTATTAAAAACCCTCATTGCTTCGAATTTGGATATTATAGATTCAAAACTCATTTTACATGGTTTCCCTTTATTAAAAGCTTATTCCTCTGATTCTATTTATTCTGCATTATTATTTCGTCTTCACTTTGACCCAAGATAAGAGTTATGGCTAAGTTTACAGAAATGTTGAAAATCTGAATGAGATGTGATTTGAAATATACACTGCTCCATCAAGTAAAAGTGCTATAAAAGGAAAGGAGGATCATCACTAACAGATTGTGTTGTGAGTTTTAGCTTAAAACAAAAATCTTCTTCCTTGGAAACAAAACTATTCACTTATTCTCTCATCTTTTTAATAAACTCACCCTTCAATAGGTTATCTTGAGCGGCAAAAGTTTTTTAAAAAGCATAAATTGTCGTTAAACAATAATATTCTATTTCTGAAGCAAAGATTAAGATTAAACTTCTCCGGCCTTGTTTTAAGTTTACTATGGCTCATGCACAGATTTCAAACTTTGCAATGCAGAGGAATAGAATTAAACTGTAAGTATGTCACCTAATAACATTCACTTAATATTTTTTCATGCAAATCACACATTACTTTGGTTTGAAAAAAAGAAACTACAAAGGCTGCAAACCTATTTATGTTTCTGTGACAATAAATCCCACTGAACGTTTCTAAGTAAACATGCAAATGATTATGCTGCAGGGTGAAAGATGCAAAGCAAAATCAACAATGCAAAATATAGTAATTGCAACAGGAAAATGAGATCAATTGACCTAACAGAACATGCTTTTCTTCTGAAAAATTATTCTCTGTTTCTTGGGTGGCTATATGCTTTACTTCATGAGGGCAGCGCTCTATTTGAATAGCTATCAAAAAGCCATTTCAAGTGCTTTTTAAGCAGAAAAGTGAGACAAAATATTTCAAATGAATGAGTAAATCTCAGTCCACATCCAGTTCAACAATAGAGTCATATGAAGGGAGAACAGTTTAGCAGTTATCTATCAACAGTTTTAACTAGGCTTCAGACTAAAAGATCTGGACGTTATTTTCTGATAGATCTCCCTACATTGCTATATTTCTATTTCTAGGATGCATTTATATGTAGAAAATGCATAATAGTGTGGTTTGATTGCAGTTACATGTGGCTTCTTTTAGAATATCTTTCCATTCAATTGTGTCTGATTCTTGGATTGAATGGGTTGCTTGAATGAGTCGCTGCAGTTTTCTGGGCAAATTTTCAGAAGTGGTTTGCCACTGTTTTCTTCATAGGGCTGAGAGAGACAGACTGGCCCAAAATCATCAAGCTGGCTTTCTGTGTAAAGCAGGACTATAACTCCCAGTGTCATGGTTTCTAGTTGGATGCCTTAGCTACTATACCAAACTGGATCTCTTTAGAATGGTACTTTGCCTCTTTTCTGGCAAGGCTTTGACTTATTTCTACTGGTATGAAGAGTAAAACTTTTCTATACTATGCATTTATAAGAGTAGATCCTTATTAAACTAAGCAATGGACTAGATTATTGAGGGTCAATGTCCTTATAAGAAGCCATTACATTATTTAAAGAGAATTAACTTTTGAATAGAACTGAATTTTTAACTAAGAAAAGCTGCTCATATATTTCTCATTCATGTACATTTTGAAGTACTCACAGAATGTCCCTGCAGAAAAAAATTATTCTTTACATCATCTGAATCCTGTTCTTTCCTGTGTATAACCTATATCTGTCTCACTTAACTTTTTATAAGTTGAATATTCATGAAACCTATCCTGAAATCAGCAGCCTACAGATTTCAAGTAAATTAGCAAAAATAATAATAATAATTACAAACTGTTCCTTAATTTAGACATTTCAAACAATTCAGGAAGAGTTCATCACAATGACAAAACATAGGGTTTGATTATAATTTTTCCCCTAGCTATAATTGCTAAATGTCAACACATTCTGCAAATATTGGCAAGCATTTTGAAAGCCATTACACTGCGGTCAGTATTTTTAGAAGTATAGGTAGAAGAAGAGCAGGCAGAGCTGGGGGGGACGGAGTTAGGCACATCATCAGTGTAGAATCATTGCATTTCCACAAGCTTTCCAAGTCCAACCCCTCCTGAATTCCATTGACCCTTATCTGGCACCAATTAAGTGTTGACCTTTAGTTGACCAGATTCTTTTGTATATACTTGAATAAATCTTCTATGCTATAACCTATTTTACAGTCCTGATTCTTTGAACATTATATATTCAATGCAATGATGATTCATAATTTCTTAAAAATAAAATTTTGCAGTTAATTAAGTTTTGCCTACCATCTCTACTTTTCACAGTTCTAAAAGTTTCAGGAGAAAAGTGAATATTAGCTTAATTGTGGTTCTGGAAACTTCAAGGCAAAAGACATTGCAGTCAGTCACAGGGCTGAATCTGGAGTACTTCTCGTTGGCACAAATATTCTCGCCCCATACATAAAGTCAGTAATAAAAACCATGATTCTTCTCAATGTCCTAAAGTCTCAACACTGCTTGATGTAGCTGATCAATCCTAGTATTTATCCCAATAAATCTTATCAGAAGAAGTATGTTTAGTAAGTTATCTGATAATTCTATCAATTTTTTTGTGCCACTAATAAAATTAAGTTTGATTTTGCAACTTATGAAACTTCAATACTGAAATCATGGTTAAAAGCACAAACGTAAAATATAACAGTTACTGATCCCCACTAATCCATGAAGCTGTTCTTCAAGAGAATCTAAGTTTTATAAAAGTATTCTTTTAAAAAAGTATAAAAGTATTCTTTCTCAAGCAAATAGTAACTTCTTGTGAATTGGTTTGGCTGCTTTTTCTTTCTTATACTCAGAAATATCTACTATTATAATAGAAGATAGCAAAACTTGAAAAATTCTTGAATATGCAAATATGCCTATAGTTTTTTGGGATGCCTCAACTGGAACTGTCAACTTTATGGCATTATTTGAAACAATTTTTGTTTTGCTAAAGTATTTTATACACTCATGCCACATATATGTGTCTCCAATTATATATTTTTTTTAAATTTGATTTATATGCTGTCCTTCTCCGGAGACTCACGGCGGCTTACAATGCGTTAAGCAATAGCCTTCATACTTTTGTATATTTATACAAAGTCAGCTTATTGTCCCCACAAACTGGGACCTCATTTTACCTACCTTAGAAAGGATGGAAGGCTGAGTCAACCTTGAGCCTGATGAGATTCGAACTTGCAGTAATTGCAGACAGCTGGTGTTAATCACAATGCTTTTAGTCTGCTGAGCCACCAGGTCCAATTATAATTATATTCTGAAAGATAATTAAACAAACACAAAAACTGTACTTATAAACTCTGTTCGGTATGTTTTTTACAGGGGACAGAATATTTCTGTCCTCATATTAATATTTTTAAAAGACTCTCAAAATTTGTATACATTTTAATGCACATTTTTCCAGAGCTGTGGAGTCGGGAGATAAATGTTCCGACTCCGACTCCGACTCCGACTCCGACTCCTCAGTTTTTTGTACTTCCGACTCCGACTCCGACTCCGACTCCCCGACTCCGACTCCTCTGTATTAATATGCGAATGTATTTTATACATTCCTTGAAGGAAAGAAAGGCAACATACATGTCATTACCACAGGACTACTGGCTGGGAAGCCAACAGTCTACTGTATTGAACAGTTTAAGCAAAAGACAAACACAATGAAAACAACAAAGTTTTATTAATTTTTTTTTATTAATTTAATTAATCAAGTTGCTGGATAGTAGCAGCAGGCATAAACATCAGGAACAGGAACTTTACCAGTTCAAAAATACAAACCACATTATTTGGTTGTTTTAGAACAAAAACAAAGCTTATCTATATGAACCAAAAACAAAATCTGTAAAACCTAGAAATGGTTTATATTAATCTTGAAATGTAGTTATAGGCTTAGCAAATGCAAATCAATTCAATGTAGAGTTCTAAGGAAGAGAATTGCCTCTGCCAGATCCTCTTTCATAGAGGCTCTTAAGTCAGACTTTATTATTTTTAGGGCTGAAAATAATCTTTCGACACTGACTTGGGTGGGTGGCATTGCAGTAACTATTCTGGCCACATCACTAACGATCTCTGGATAAACAAGGATGGCTTCTTCAACAGTAAGTTTTGATGAGCGATCATACTTTTCAACTTCTTTTAGTGCTTTATAAAACTCCTGTTGGAATTTTTTTATTTGGACATTTACTGGTTCTGTAACGCTTATGCGACGTCGCTTTCCTTTAGCAACTTCCATTTTGTCTAAGAAGGAATCAAAGTCTAATTCTTCGTTTGAAGAAGATGATTCTGAGTTACCACTATTGCTTAAAAGAACTCCATCCTCCTGTGGAGGTATTTCAGGTCGTAATCCCTTCATGCGAACTGCTACATCATAGAGGGCCTTTTTCCCAGTAGCAATCTGTTTACTGTTCAATAAAAGTCGGCTCATTGGGTCGACATAAATAGCCGCTAACAAGATTTCATTTTCCAGCAAAAGACTCTCTCTTTTCATCATTGAAGATGCAATGCCCTCAGCTATTAACCCTCCATTTTTGTTCAGGCGATATAACAGGCTCTTCCATTCCAAGAGGAATTTACCCGGGGTTAGATCATCACATTGCAACCTCTTGGTGACAGTGAAGGGGTGAGAAAGAAGGTTCTCCAGCTCTTTTGTTTGTGTCCACTGGCTTGCAGTTAATGCAAGATTTTCATTGTCCATTTCTTCTATGAAGTCTTTAAGTTCAAGCAAACGCTTCACCATTAAATAAGTGCTTCCCCAGCGAGTTGTTTGATCCAAAATGGCTCCTTTTCCTGCACGTCTTTTCAAAATTGCATCTGTTTTTGGGGCCCTGGCTGCAACAGTTACTTGCCGTAATTTGCCAATTAATGTAGCTGCATGGCGATCTTTTAATCCATCTCTTATGGCAAGTTGCAGTGTATGAACAGCACATCGCATATGATGAATAGTAGCAAGCTTCAATGCTTCTTCAACAAAGTTGTCTAAAAAAATGTCAGCATTCTCTTCAGTTTCTAAACTTTCTCTAATACTTGCAGAGCTGTCTTCCTCTAAGTCTAATATCTGTTTGATACCTTCTTCATCTGCCTTCATCTTCTCAATTGTGCTCAACATGTTAGAAGCGTTATCTGTCACAACACATAAAATCTGTTCCTTTTTAATTTCAAAATCTTCTAGAACACCCTCCACTAACTTCTGAAGGTAATCACTGGTGTGATGTGCCTGAGTGTCCTTTACTCCGAGGGTCCGTGTTATTGTTTTGTTATTTTCATCCACAAATCTAACATTAATAGCGAAATAATTGACTCTGTGACGTGTGCATGCATCCATTTTAAGGAAGACAAAACGTCCTTTCATAACTTTCTGTAGTTCTTCCTTTTTACATTTGGCCTCCTCAATTATAAGTTTCCTTATACTTTCTCTTTCCAGAGAAACACCAAGTTTTTTTGCCATTTCTCCATTTAGGCCTAAAAAGGCTGTCTGTGAAAAGAAGGATAGTGGTACACTATTCTTTACTACCATTTCAATAATGTGGTGTTTGAATTTTTCTGGTGTCATCCTTATGGTAACTTTGTCAGATATAAAGAATTTTCTTATTTGTGATTGTTCTCCAGTAGATTTCTGAACGTTTTTTGTCACAGAAGTAGATGCAATGTTTTCATTGCTATCTTTCTCATTCACGGCTTCTAACACTTTGGGATGAAAACGCTGTAAGTGTCTTTTCAAATTTGATGCTCTTGTAGGTGCATTTTTATCAGGCCCACTGAAACTGCTAATTTTTGCATCACATTGTTTTTCACCATCATCATCTTTTCTAATACATTGGCACACGTAATGTTTTCCATCACTTGATAATGCAAAGTGCTCATAAACAGTAGACTTTGTTGTGTTTGTTGTTAGCAGTCTTTTTGCCATTGTTTAGGATGCCTCTTTCCCTAAAATATAAAATATGTTATACTAACTGGCATATAATTAGATTTTTAATATCAACATACACAGTCTTGTAAGTTGTACGTACATACAAACAAATAAGCTATATATCCCAGCACTAAACCTAGACATGATTTGTCCTATACAATATAAACACTTACAGTTGAATCCAAGAAGCTGTTCCACCAAGTTCTTCTAAGCCAGTGGTTCTCAACCTTCCTAATGCCGCGACCCTTTAATACAGTTCCTCATGTTGTGGTGACCCCCAACCAGGGGTGGGTTCTAAATTTTTTTACTACCGGTTCTGTGGGCGTGGCTTATTTTGTGGGCATGGCTTGGAGGTTATGTGACTGGGTGGGTGTGGCTAGCTGGTCATGTGACCGGGTGGCCATGGCTATGTGTATAGAGGGCTGAAAAAAGTCATTTCTGACAGGTCCTCGCACTTTTGACTGGTCCTCACACTTATGACCATCCTCACATTTATGCCCGTGCAGCATTTTTAACAACCATGTCACTCATTTCACAACTGCTTCTCTTCACCATGGTGACAAGATAGGGCAAAAACGTAAAATGTGAGGACAGTCGTAAGTTCGAGGACTGGTCAAAAGGGAGAGGACCAGTCAGAAATAACTTTTTCAGCCCTCTGAGTAGTCCATATACATAAAAGGATACAGCAATAGAGAGGGATGAAGGAAGGGAAGGGAAATTAGAGTAGGAGTGAGGGTAAGAGAGGGAGGAAGAGAGGAGGAGAAGGAGAAAGGAAGAGGAAGTAGGGAGGAGAAGAAGAGGGTGAGGAAGAGAAAGTAAGAAGGAAAGAAAAGAGAGAGGTGGTAGGTTTGAGGAGAAAGATTGCTGTACAATAAAAAAGATGAAAGGGAAGAAAGCCAACCCCAAACAAATATAAAGATATTAAGATAAAGAATGAATTGTTAAACTTTAAAGAATAAAAGAGAACAAATATGAATAAATAACAATAATTAGAAACACACATACAAACATACAATGTATTTTCTTTGAACAGAGTATTTGGCCGGTTCATAAATTTAAACAGTGTTTAGTCATTTCAATTAAATTTACAATTTCTATATTTCCTTTTTGCCATATTTATTCCTCATCTATTTTTGTAAAAAACCAATATTACCCTTCATCCTCATCTCTAATCTTAATCAAATTCAATTTTTGAATCTAAATTTAGTAGGAGTCGGAGTCGGAGTCGGTGCATTGTTTGCCGACTCCGACTCCGACTCCAGGTACCCAAAATTTCCTCCGACTCCGACTCCTCGACTCCGACTCCGACTCCGACTCCACAGCACTGCATTTTTCCTACAAAGCACATTTTGGTCTGTACATTTTTATAAAGTTGATGCCTATGTGTTCTTTTAAAAAACACACACACACACAATTTTATTTTGGATGTAGATGTTATCCTTAAAATCTAAAACCTGTACAATGATTTCTACTTTACGTAAAGGTTGGGCTGGTACAATCTTCTATAAAGAAAACCAAAAAGAGAACAATTTATTCTAGATCCACCTCCTTAAAATCCAGGATAACTGCTTGGATCTTTAGACACATTTTAGATATTTGGGACACAGATTGTGCCGGGCCATTCTATCATGTTTGTTTCTGAATTGTTTTGAAAAGGAGGATAAATGTCTCAGAGGATGATCTGTTTATTATAACTGTCATTTTTACAATTTGTGTTTCTTATTGCATGAAACATTCTTAATGGATTAGAAGATAATGCTTGTGTTTATCTCAGCTGCAATCTCCTTGTAATAAAGTGAAGAACAGTTAAATTTTGACTATCTCTCATAGTAGATTTATAGAGCTGCCATGTATATTTAAAGAGATGGAAAGGAAATGGCCTTAATATTTAGTATTATGCAGTCTTCTTGTGTCACTAATTAAGTTGTTGAAGTATTGAGAGCCATGTTTGTCAATAAAAGATGATAAAAACCCAAGCTTCAGTGTTTCATAATATCATTTAATAGACAACAATTTGGCACCTTCTCATAAGATCACAAAACTAAATATTAATGAAAAGACCAGGTAAATTCAGATACATATTTTTCTTTACATACATATTTATCAAAATATTTGGAACTCATAGAATGATGGCAGTAACAGAACATACTTTGATATAATCAAGAGTTTTGCTATACATTATGGTAAACTACTGTTTTCTCAGGTACTACCAGTCTCAAGGGCATAGGCATTATGCATATAATAATAACACTTTACCATGTATTTCCTTTAGTATTATAGATAATTTATGTTTCTAAACGGGTGCATTAACTGCTCTATCAAGAATGTCTTAGGCATACAAATTAGACGTTGGAAAGGCAGCTGTAGAAGGACAATTATCTTTCTACACATTTTGACAAGCTTAAAAACTCATGAAGATTTGAACCTGAGTTCTCAACCTAGATGAGATCTATTAATGTTTGTGTCTCTAAGTCACAGTTTGTAAATTAAAAGAGTTCAAACTTGTCATAAAATAGAACAGGTAGCTTTCAAAGTTGGCCTCAGAGCTGTTGTATGAGAAAGCTGAGATGTGCCTGAATATATATATATATATTAATTTATTGATTAATATTTTAATTTATAACTCATCTTTCTATGAGTTCCAAGAAAGGCCAGCATAGATGGCCAGCATAGATGGAAAATGTAGCTTCCTTTTATCTTGGTTCATGAATGTAACAGGTTTGGAAGGGACCTTGAAGGTCTTCTGATCCAATCCCCAGCTCAAGTAGGAAACTCTGTACCATTTCAGACAAATGGTTGTCCAATGTTTTCTTTAAAACCTCCAGTGTTGCAGCACCCACAACTTCTGAAGGCAAATCGTTCCATTGGTTGATTGTTCTAATTGTCAGGAAATTTCTCCTTAGTTCTAGGTTGGTTTTCTCCTTGATTCATTTTCATCCATTGCTTCTTGTCAGCTGCCTTCAGATGCTTTGGAGAATAAGTTGATCCCCTCTTCTTTGTGGCATCCCTTTAGATATTGGAACATTGGCATCATGTCATCCCTAGTCCTTTTCATTAAACTAGACATACCTAATTCCTGCAACCATTCTTCATATGCTTTAACCTCTAGTCCCTTAATCACCTTTGTTGCTCTTCTCTACACTCTTTCTAGAGTCTCAACATCTTTTTTATATTGTGGTCACCAAATCTAGATGCAATATTCCAAGTGTGGTCTTACCAAGGCATTATAAAGTGGTAGTATCACTTCTCATGATCTTGATTCTATCCCTCTGTTAATGCAGCCTAGGACCTCATTGACTTTTTCAGCAGCTGCAGCTCACTGCTGAGTCATATTTAAATGATTGTCCATTAGAACTCCAAGATCCCTCTCACAATTATTACTATTGAGTCAGGTACCATCTATTCTGTACCTAAATTGGATATCAAGTAGATGATTGCAAATCTTATTAAATCTAGCTTCACAAAATACACTCATGGAACAGTCAATGTAGTGCTCAGTTGCCCCACCTGAGAACTAACTACAGTATTTGTGAAAGTATTTCATGGTTTGTATCTGGGTAATGGAAGGTTTATTATTATATTGCTGTTCCAACCACAAATGACGCTGTCACCAAACTGAGAAAGTTCAGTTATGCTGGTCATCTAGGCTGTATTTTGCAATAAAGGATCTAGCAAACATTTTTATTTTTTCCCCGAAATATTTTGACATCACAGTTGATGGCTATGCCACAATATATCAAACACTTTCCATGGCTCAATATCTAACTCCAGAAAATTTCAGCCTATTCTCTGAAAGCTCAAAGAAGACTTATTCATTTATGCATTTCAATAAAGCCCCATAAATGAGACTGGGAAAGTATAAGTTACATTTGTTATCTTTGTTATGGGATAATCCACATCTATAGAACTTTGCTTCTTATCTTTGTTATGGAAAATAAAGCTAACTACTTCTACAGAACTTTGCTTTTATAGACAAAAATCATAAAGATGATTTTGTCAAGGTGCTGGTCAATTTCAATGAGTGTTTTATTCCCAAGAAGAATATATTTTACGAGAAAATCTGTTTTCATGTTAAAGTTCAACGTTGTGGAAATTTACTGCATTTTTATTTGTTTTATTTCTGTGAAAGCTACGTATGTGTAAGGTGGCAAAAAGCAGTGATTTAAAGATCTAAAAGAAAACCGTATCAGAAGTAGAGCAGTGTTAAATACTTTGACCTAAGAATAGAACAGCAAGCATACAGAAATGTAATCTATCACTCTGTAGTCAAAATGGCAAGACATTTTGAAATGTTCAGCCCAAAATATAATACAGTAATTGCAAAAAAATTAATAAGAAAAAGTTACTAGTAGACAAAAATCTTAAAGGAAAAAAGTTTTCTTTCTTTCTTTCTCTTTCAATTGCTCCATGGATACTCAAACTTCCTGGACTGGAAAAAAATGGGAAGAGTTCCCTCCTATCTTCTCTCAGGATGTAACAAATGCACGAGAAGCAAGAAAAATTGCATGCTGCAAAGAACCGACTGCTGCCAGGTAATGCTGAGAAAGACAGGACTTATTCATTTAACTAAATAATTACTGGTCTTCATCCATGACAATATCACCAAAATTCTCTTCTCCTCTGAAATAATGTTTAAAACAATGTATTGCACTAAATTGTATGAAAATTCCTAGAAAATAATATAGGGGTAATGTTTTTCAGTCTTCATGAAAAGTATAATACAATACTTTGCACATATACAAGAATACTACATGTTAAATTCGTATTATAGACGGCACATTTTGCAATTGTGGTGATAATGTTTCCCATTCTACAACTGCAGATTTTAATGTATCATCATTCTAGGTGATATTTGATTCAAACTCATTACTGTTAGCTCATGATACCCTCTAGTGCAGAGGTCAGCAACCTGCGGCTCCGGAGCCACATGTGGCTCTTTGGGCCCTCTGTTGTGGCTCCATGTCAGGTGATCCCACCACTGGCTGGCTTCACCCCTCATCCTCCCCTCCCAGTCACTCCTCCCCTGGCCTGAGAAGGTAAGGGCGACGGTGGGGGATGGAGAAGTGGTCAGGGCAGGGAGATATATATAGAGACACAGAGAGATATAGAGACGGGGGGGAGAGGAAGGGAGGAAGGGAGTAAAGAGAGAGAGATGTCAAAAGGATTTTGTGGTTCCCAGTGTTTTTTTAACAACGGGTTCTCTGCCCTAATGACCGGCTGGGTAGGCATGGCTAGAGGGGTCATGTAACTGGTGGAAGTGAGTGACATCGAATTGGCCACACCCACCCAGATTTTGTGGCTCCCAGTGTTTTCTTTCCTGTGGGAAACGGGTTCAAATGGCTCTTTGAGTATTTAACGTTGCAGACCCTTGCTCTAGTGAATGGTGAATGCTATGTGGATAACTTAGAGCAGTAGTTCTCAACTGTGGTCCATGGACCATGGGGGAGGGGGTGGCATGATATAGTCACAGGGAGTCTGTGAAGGCTTGAAGAAATGTTATGATTTAAATCTTGAGTTAGGTCTTGTGGGTCCATGGCTATGATCCGTAATTAAAGGGGTTCCCTGGTGAAGACAAGGTTGAAAACAACTTAGACTTAGAGAATATCAAAAGCAGAGAATCCTTTAACAACTAGTCCTAAACTACCAACCACTAGCTTTTTTATCTATTGGCTACAGCCTGGCACATCTTTGGTTAAGTAGGGCACTTATGACGGTTACTCTTGACTTGAAAAAAAAAAACTTCTATACAAAATGGCCAGACTTGAGAAAAATGATAGTAATGTGCAAAAACAATGCAGAGTCTTAACAGCCATGGCTATTCTTAGGGTACTCTCTGACTTCCAACTGGGTGATGGTCCAAAAAGAAAAGATGAAAGCAACAAGAAATAGCAAGAGACCTGGTTTAATCCATGGCTGCTTGTCTGAAGTACAAAGCAAGATGTTATAGATAGAATTTTCCCCAATTAATTTCCTAATCGGAGGGCTTGAAAGGCCGTTTCTACTAACCATGTTTCCCTTGCACGAAGCAGATTCCTAGAATCAGCATTTCCTATTGTGATAGTAAGCATATGGACTCCCTGTCATTTCTTGCATTCAGCAGTCCATCATTAACAATCCCTTTCAGCTGAGCTGTTACAAGGCAGGGTAAATGGGACTACTAGGCAGAGCTAAATGCCATTTGATGAACAAAAGAACCTAATGGAAATCCTTCTTGTAATGGGAATTTCTTTCTCTAGTGTCAATCCCTACTGAAGGACAATGGCAGAGGCAACTGACTTGATATTCCTTCAGAAAGGCCACATTGTACACATTTGGGAATGTATGCATGTGTACTTTTTTTAATGTCATTGCGTTTTTACTCATTTATTTATTGGTCCTAAGTATTCACAAGTGAGAAGCCAAGATGCCTAGTAAATAACAGTATTCTACAGAGTCTCCCATTTCAAAGAGAAACAACATGCACTTTAGCCTTATAGTGTCGTCCATAAACATGTCAAGGTTTTCTCATGTAGGTCAATAGTGACAATTATTAGAAGTGGCACATATAAGCACCAAAAGCAAGCAGCATTCATACATCTATTCACTGAGGAATCTGCACCCTTTCAATAAAAATATCCCTTCAAATAAAAGTCATGTCCAAATTATTTTTTTTAAAAAAAGTAAATCTCAGATATTCCATCCTCCTTGATGGGCAAAATTCCTAACTGTCTGTAGATTTGATGGAAAGGGATAGGGATAAAATAAGAATCATTCTGGCATTTCTATTAACTGTTTTTTAAGACAGAGTTTAAAAAAAAAACACAATCCCAAAATGCACTTATGTGAATTGCAGTTAGAAAGCATTAAAGTTGCTCATTTTGCCCTGTATCATTGGGGATTTAGAGCAATGGCTTTCACTGTATGAGCTCTGTCATCTAAGAGGAACTATATTACAGTGTGCATCTTTTACATGATGCACAAATCTATGTGCAACGTTTCAGAATGTAATATGCCGGCAAAACAAATTATCAGCAAGACTTTTGCTTTCTTCCATAATGTTCACGTCAAAATATAGCTAAAAATTAAATACCATTAGAAGCCTTTTACTTCCTCCTAGGGAGCAATTTAGCTGTTCTTGGGGCAAACATAGAAGACTCTGTAGTAGCATTTCCAGTGATATAGTCATACTTTATTCTTGGTGTATCCCAACTCCAGAGAACAGAGTAAATAATATCCTGCAGATGAAGTATCTCCTTTTAAAAAGTATGCTATTTGACATGTTAGATTGCTTTTAAACTTGAAAACTTGTATCCTAGGACTTTTAGATATAGTTTAGAACTTTAGATTAAAGATTTCTATTTGAATGTAACAATGCAGAACCTAGTAAGAAACAATGCACCCATCAAGTTTCACAGGAAATACGGTTGTACCATCACTAATGGGGACATCGGCTATGACATTCTTATACTCTCCTAGGGTAGAGTGTGACTTCTCAATCTGGAAATATAATAAGATATCATCTTATTTAACACAAGTAAGGTAAACACCTGAACCCAAAGATGTTATTAGACTCCACAATCATTAGTTAGAGATTGCTCAAAAGGATAGGAATTCCACTCTAACTGCATCTGGATAACATAAAGTCTCAGATATTGCTACAGAAGATGAGCTTGTTCAAACTCATGTGACGTATAGTAACTTTTTTTCCATTTGCTAAACTGGGCATGGGTGTGGCCAGTGCATGACACATCCGGCCTATGGGATGGGAATTTTATACCCCTGTTATAATTATTCAGAATCTTGAACTGGACATTGTTTTAAAGGATCTTAGTCCCAGCCCCCATTTTCCATGAATTATTATTGATAGTATTAGCTTTGCATATAGTTTTCAAAAAAAGTTGCGGGCTTATCTAAGCCGCTCTTGAATTTATATTTATACAGTGCATTCAAAAAGTATTCAGACCTCCTGTCAATTTTGTTCTGCTGCAGCCTGATTCTACAGTTGTTGAAATTCCTTTTTTTCTCATTAATCTACACTCAATACCCAATAATGACAGAGTGAAAACAAAAGTTTTGAAATGTCTATAAATTTATCAAGAAAAAACTGAAATATCACATTGGCATAAGTGTTCAGACCCTTTGCAACAACATTTGAAATTTACCTCAGGTGCCTCCCATTTCTCTTGATCATTGCTGACATGTTTCTACACCTTGGAGTCAATCTGTGGTAAATTAAATTGATTGGTCATGATTTGGAAAGGCACACACCCCTATAGAAGGCCTCCCAGCTAACAATGCATACTGTGGCAGAGCAAAAACAATGAGGTCAAAGGAACTGCCTGCAAGCTCAAAGACAGGATTATTGCAAGGCACAGATCTGGACAAGGCTATAATAAAAGTTCTGCTGCATTGAAGGTTCTTAAGAACACAGTGGCCTCCATAATTCACAAATGGAAGTCATTTGGCACAATGTCTTTCAAGACCTGGTCACCCAGTCAAACTGAGCAATCGGGGAGAAGAGCCTTAGCAAGAGATGTGACCAAGAAACCTATGGTCACTCTGACTGAGCTCCAGAGATCCTATGTGGAGATGTTTGGAGTTTGCCAAAAAGCACCTGAAGGACTCTTAGACTGTGAGGAACAAGATTATCTGGTCTGATGAAACCAATATTGAATTGTTTGGCCTCCATTCTAAACATTATGTCTGGAGGAAACCAGGCACCACTCATCACCTGCCCAACATTATCCCAACAGTGAAGCATAGTGGTGGTGGCAGCATCATGCTCTGCGGGTGTTTTTTAGCAGCAGGAACTGGGAGACTGGACAGGGTTAAAGAAAAGCCGAATGGAACAAAGTACAGGAAAATCCTCAATGAAAACCTGTTACAAAGTGTTCATGACCTCAGACTGGGCCGAAGGTTCATTTTCCAACATGACAATGATTCTAAGCACACAGCCAAGGCAACACAGGAATGACAGCACAGTGAATGTCCCAGAGTGGCCCAGCCAGAGCCCTGATTTGAACCCTATTGAACATCTCTGGAGGGACCTGAAAATGGCTATCCACTGACGGTCACCATCCATCCTGACTGAGCTTGAGAGGATTTGCAAGGAAGAATTGCAGGAAATCTCCCAACCCAGCTGTGCAAAGGTTGTCGCGTCAAACCCCAAAAGACTCAAGGCTGTAATTGCTGCCAAAGATGCTCAACCAAGTACTGAGTGAAGGGTCAATACTTACATCAATGTGATATTTCAATTTTTTATTTTTTTTAAATAAATTTAGAGACATTTCTTAAATTCTAGCAGTTCTCACTTTGTCATTATGGGGTACTAAGTGTAGATTAATGAGGAAAAAAATGAATTTCAACAACTGTGGAATCAGGCTGCAGCATAACAAAATTGACAAACGTGAAGGAGATCTGAATACTTTCCGAATGCACTGTATATTTTCACACTTTAGGTATAAAATATAAATGTAGAGTTATCTGACTATGGTAACAACAGATAGCTCTCATTTAATTCATCTAAGTTGCAAACTAATTCAATAGATGCCCTGGAAAAAAAAGATTGAAATGTTCATCATTTTATTTTTATGCATATATGCATATATATGTATTTAAGTAATGTATGTGGTTAACCATCTCACAGTAGAAGAATCTCACTGATTCTAGGCAATTAATAGATTAAAACCAAGAAGACTTGCCAATTCAATTAATAAAAAATAAGCAACAGAAAATCTTTAATAAAAATGATATTTATTATCAGTAACAAGACCACAGCCAAGCAAACTAACTAGCAGGACTTGCTTAATATCCTGATTCAAATGCCTAAGGGAACAACCAGATTTTTAATGCAACAAGGTCAGGGCCATCTAGCTCTCCAGGGGAATGTTGTTCCACAGGGCAAATGCTGTGACAGAGAAGACATGATTCTTGGGCCCCACAGATGACACTGCTTGATAGAAAGGATCTAGAGAATGCCCATCCTGTCAGTTTGTGTAGGTTCAAGCAGAAAAAAAATGGAAACAAACAATCCCACACTCAACCTGTCCCTGTGCTGTGTACAACATTATGAGTGATAAGCAGTACTCAGAAGTTCACTAGAAGACAATGCAGCTCACATAGGAGCATTGTTAGATGTTAGCATTGTTAGATTGTTAGCATTGCGAAACATTCAAAACTGCCCATGCTGTTGCATTCTGGAGAAGTGGCAGCTTCTGCACACTCCTCAAGAGAAGTCCAGTATAGAGTCCATTACAAACAGGAAGTGACTAAGGCATGAATGAGTAGAGTTTCCTAATCCAGGAATTGGCACATTTGGTACACAAGATTTTTTTTTTGACTATTTCTTTTTTTGTGTGTGTGTTGTATTTTTTTAAATAAATAAAAAATTTAAAAAAAAGATTTTTTTTTCTTTTAATGACCCCGTAATCCCTTGCATCGGGGTGGAGTCAGGGCAACTGAATGGAATGTTTACTAGCCAGATGCCCTTCCTGTCGCCAATGCAGGGTTCACATTTGATATTTACTCATTGTGCCCAGAGAGAGAAATATCTGCCGCTACCTAGGATCGAACTCACAGCCTCCTGATTGTGAGGCGAGAGCTCCACCTCTAGGTCACTGCACCACTCATTTGGCACACAAGATGAACCTATGTAAAGACTTTCCTGGATACAGCTGTCAACTGCTCTTTGAACAGTGGCTATGAGTCCATGTCAGTCATATCCAGTGAATCAGACTGAATCAGTCACTGTTCAGATCTTTTATCACATTATCTTGAAAGTCTTAACATGCTGCCTTTCCTCCCTTTTTTACCTCCATGACAATTGGGAAGGGAGACTGTCAGATGTGTTGGCAAAATACTTTTATAGCCTTTGCTTAGGTTTCATTTATCTGCTCGTTACCTTGGTAGCAACTCTTTCTTCTGTCCTTCAAGATTAAAACCCTTTTTTTTCCATTACAGTCCAAAATGACCCCCAAATTGCCATCAATTTTGTATAAGGAAGTGTCATCTCATTCAGAGCTAAAGAAAGAAAGACTTGGATACAGGAAGTACAGCCCTCCTGGCCTTTTTAGAGTTCTGTGTGGTGCTTGATACCATCAATCATGAGGACTTCTTGGATTAATTATAAAGTTTGTGGCACTGTGTCACCTCTGAGTAATCAGTACTAGTCAATGGTAGGGAAAGGAGACGTCAGCCATGTGGGTCTTAGCTTGAAGGATCCCACAGGTATCAATTCTATCATCCCTCCAGTCCAGTGGGGAAATCCAATTTTTTTTTTACTACCAGTTCTGTGGGCATGGCGTGGTGGGCGTGGTGTGGCTTGGTGGGCATGGCAGGGGAAGGATATTGCAAAATCTCCATTCCCACCCCACTCTGGGGCCAGCTAAAGGTGGCATTTTCCGGTTCTCCAAACTACTCAAAATTTCCACTACCGGTTCTCCAGAACCTGTCAGAACCTGCTGGATTTTACCCCTGCTCCAGTCTAACCACTTTATGATACTACATTAGAAGGTTCTGATAGAAGAGAATATTTGTAGCTCAGAGTTGAACTTTGTGGTTCTTGGTGTTCTCTGAAATTGGTTTTCTTGAAGACATTTCATTACAAATTTGGTAACATCATCAGTGTTAGTAGTCTCGCAGGGATAGCTTGTGATAGCTTGGTAATGAAATGTCTGCAAGAAAATATCCTACTTCACCAAGGACCCCACTGGACAGTTCATCAATTAGTTCAGGGTTAGATATCACCAGTATGCTGACCGTACTCAAGTATGTTCCACTTCTGGCAGAACTGGAGATACAGTGAAAGTCATTAACCAGTGTCTGGGGGCTATTGGGATATGGATGCAACAAAACAGGTTGAAATGGAAATGAGGCAAGGCAGAGTTGCTATTTGTGTAGAAGGGATCTCTTTTATCTTTGGTGATACATCTTGAAGGGATAACAGTCCACCTAAAAGAACATATGTGTGTCTTTATTTTATTTTATTTCATTTCATTTATTATTTCATTTATTATTTTATTTTATTACTTGTTATTTTATTTTATGTATTATTTTATTTTATTATTTATGAAGCAAATTTATATGACTGTCCATCTTAAATATCCTTTGTCAGTAATAGAAATACAAATAAGCACAGCGTAAAACAATAAAATTGAAACAAAACCAAAATATAGTTGAAGCTCATTTAACATTTCTATAATAGTATAAAAAGGAAATGCATGTATCAGGCTCCACTATCATCTTGACTTCAAAACCTGAGGAACTTGGGCTCTTCCTGGACTCATAGAGCATCTTGATAGGCAGGCAGAGATTGTGGCTGAGGGTCTTTCACTCAGCTTCTGCTGATTTGTCTATTGGAGCAATGCGTTCTACGTGGGGCTGCCTCTAAAGACCAGTCAGAAACTGAAATTGATATAAAATGTATACAATATATTAGCAAATCAAGGCTGCTATTGTCGTGTAACTCCTAGCTTATGGCCAGTGTGTTGGTTACTAATAAGTTACTAGGTACAGTTCAAACTACTGATAGCTCAGTCCTGAAGTACACAGAGGATCACCTTCACTGCAAAGGCAGTCCATTGAATTCATTCAACGCAAACTATCAGCTGCAATAGATAGTAAGACCAGGAATCTACTCCACTGGAAGACTAAAATTATTTTACTGAGATTGGCTATAAGAACAGAATCTTGCAAATCTAATTGTGCTGTATTTCTTCTTCCTTCATATAGTTCAGTGAATTAGAGATGCATCTGCCTAAGCTTCTAAATATTATCTTATTGTTTTATATTGTTCTATTGTGTTTTTACTCAGATTTTAGGCGTTTATGTCAGTGCTTCTTGTTGGATCGGGTGATGGAAGAGACAGGATACAGCTCTAACAGTAACAGTAGCTCTTTATTAGTAGATTGGTGCAACCCAGCAGGCGGCATCTCTGATTGCTTGCCCTTTTATAGGGAACTGTCAGACGGGTCGGCCAATGAGGCTTGAGTATTTTCCCACCAGTTTGGCAGACCTGACTGAAGCCTATGCTCACTTCTATTTAGTATGCAACACCCCTCCCCTCCCAGATAAAACATTGTCCAATCGTTCCACTATTTACAAACGTAGTCACGTAGGTAGGCAGGGTGTTGTCGAATTCTAGTTGACCTGCATAGCTCAGTTGGTTCCTGGGCATTGGCCTGAGTGGTTGGATCTGGTAACACACCACCAACCACAGTTATCTTTAGGGACCCAGAGAACTCCCTAAACTTGACGTTAAATGTTCTGCTTCCTATGACAGGGATGTGGTTTTCTTGGTAGTCTTTAAATTGCACCTCCTGGGGACTTAAGTCTCTCTTCTTGATTCCGGGCATAGCCTTTCTGATCATCTCCTAGGACACAATCATCAGGGATGACCCTGTATCAATTTCTATGTCACATTACGATCCTTCTATCTGGACGTTGACGTGTATCTTCTTAGCCTTTGTGGAGCTTGTTTACCTGATGTTTGTCTGGTACATGTCCTTTTCCTCTCTGCGCCTAGGCTTCCAGGATGTTGGTTTCTGTCTCTCTGCTGCGATGGTTGCAGTGGGTGGCTGTTGTGTGCGGAATATGGCAGGCTGGCTAGCACGGCAGACTCTTGCCAGGTGCCCCTTGTGGTCACATCTCTGGCAGTTTGTGTCTTTGTATATTTACAAGCTGCCCAGGGGTGTTTGCCCCCACACCTCGCACACAGCTGCTGCCTTCCTTCCGCATCAGAGTATACTTTCTTTTTCTCAGATTGGAGTCGGCAGATGTCATTCACACCTCTGGATGACTTGATCATCTCGATGCTCTCTTGGTAGACTGTGGAGGTTTGATGCAAAGTCAGCGTATTTCCCACCTTTTGTAGGGCTGCTGCCAATTTTTGCGAGGACTCTGTTGCTCTGGCCTCATCTAGTGTGGTCTGCAGAGTGAGATTTGGCTTCACTAATAACCGCCTTTGCAAGCTAATGTCCTGATGAGTCCAACAGCATGTCCTCCAGTTCTCGAAATTCACAGTAGGCTGCAGCCTTTCTTAATGCTGCCATGTTATGGTTTACAGTTTTACCTTCCTCCTGTACTCTGCTGTGTAATTCGTGCCGCCTCATGAACTTAGATTGTACTGGAGCATAGTGTGCTTGCAGCACATTCTGAAGTGTGGCCCAGGGCACCATTTGTACCACTGCTGGCACGACGAGTGCCTTGGCCATATCGAACACTTCGGATCCACAATAACTGAGAAACAGCACTCATTTTCTATTATCCAATATCCCAGGAAGTCATTGGCCTCCATGAAGCACTCGAATCTGATCATGTACGAGTCCCAATTGTCTATGGCTGGGTTGAACTGAGTTGGCCGGGTGTGGGTGGTCATCTTGATGCAGGTTCTGTTCACTGCTGGGATAGCCTGACGATGCTTGCCTGATGGTCCCCTCCCCCTTTGGGACTGCAATCACGACTAAAGCTCTTTTTGTCTGATTTCTCTTCCAATCCTACCTTCGTTGTCAGTGTTGGATTGGGCGATGGAAGAGACAGGACACAGCTCTAACAGTAACAACAGTTCTTTACTAGTGGATCAGTGCAACCCAACAGCTGGCTCCTCTGACTGCTTGCCCCTTTATAGGGACCTGTCAGATGGGTCGGCCAATGAGGTTTGAGTATTTTCACGCTGGTTTGGCAGACCTGAATGAAGCCTATGCTTAGTATGCAACACTTCTTAACTTTGGCAATTTTCAGATGTGTGGACCTTAACTCCCAGACTTCATCAGTTAGCCCATGTCTACAGCTGGGCTTCCTAATGAATTCTGAGATTTGAAGTTCAGATATCTTAAAGTTCCTACCAAGAAATACTGGTTGATGCTGTAAAGTGCCAGGAGCCAATTTGAATCTAGCAGAATAAAAAAACAATAAGAAAATAATTTATCTCTCATGTCCCTTTGCGAAGGATTATCTTTGAAGTGAAGGGGAAAACCCCATTAAGTAATGTATGCAGTTATGCTGTCCTTCTAAAATTTTGTTCCAGGATTGTTTTCCATTGGAGAAAATAATTGTTACCTCATACCTTTCCAGAATTTGAAAATCTGATGCTTGAACCAGAAATATGAAAATACTCCGCACATAGCAGAGCTATGTGCACTGCGAGACTCCCCGCTCTCGCAGGTTTGGCCCTCCACTCTATCGAGGGCCTACCTTAATGACGGGCTTTGGAAACCCGAGAGGTGGCATGGTGCGAGAAGGGGGTTGAGGGGTTTTTTAGCTAAATTTTTAATCAAAATTTTAAGGGGACCTGGGAGGAAGGGAGGGGGTTGTAAAAGTGGAGCCGGGGGTGTTCAGATAGCAACTGAGCGGGGTGATGGGTCGATTGGCTGCAACAGAGGGGTCGTGAAAGGAAATTTAACCGGGGAGCAGGGGGACGATAGGAAGGGCTGTGTAATTGAAACAATGAGTGGGAGGGGCAGGTATGACGGGCGCAGAGGGCCATATCATGTGCTGGGGGTGCGCACATGCTGTTTACGAGCAATTACGCATCCCGGCCCCCAATGCGTGACTCGTGTCCTGGGTTGTGCAGAGTCTCAGGCCCAGGGTTCGTGGCTGATGTTGTGTAATGCCAGGTCGGTCGTTAATAAAGCCCCCCTCATTTGTGATCTTATTTTAGAGTGGGGTGCGGACCTGGCAGGTATTACGGAGACCTGGTTGGGCCAAGAGGGGGGGTTCCCCTCCAGGTTTCCATGCATTTCATCAGTCAAGGGCCCAGGGGAGGGGTGGGGGAGTGGTGGTGATATTAGGGAGAGTCTTTGTCCGAGGGAAACCACTGTTCCTCAGATAGCCGGATGTGAGTCCCTCTTTGTGAAGTGGGGCTGTGGGGTGCAGATGGGTTTGCTGACTGCGTACCTGGCTCCCTGCCACGTGGCAGCGACCCTGCCCGAGCTACTCGACATCATTGCCGGGGTGGCGGTTGATACCCCCAGACTTATTGTCATGGGGGATTTCAACCTTCCGTCTGCGGGTGAGGCGTCAGAGGTGGCTCGGGAGTTCATGGCTTCCATGACGGCCATGGACCTGATCCAGTTAGTTCAAGGCCCAACTCACATAGGGGGACACACTCTGGACCTGATTTTTGTCTCTGGTTAGTGGTTGAATGATCTTGGTAGAGGGGACCTAGACATCAAACCCTTGTCATGGACAGATCATTCGCTCCTTCACTTAGACTTTCCTACCGCTTTCCCCCGCCGCAGGGAGACGGAACCGACCAAATGGTTCCGTCCCAGGCGCCTGATGGACCCTTTCCATCCCTGATGGAAAGATTCCTGATGGAGCTTGGGCTGTTTCCTGAGACTCTAACACACGACTCGACTTAAGAGCTGGTGGCCTCCTGGGAGAGTGTGGCCGCCAGAGCTTTGGACTGCGTCGTGCCTTTGCGGCCTCTGACCCGATGCCGATCTCAATTGGCTCCTTGGTTCTCTGAGGAGCTGAGAGAGATGAAGCGTCGGAAAAGACACCTAGAGAGCATTTGGAGGACTAGTCAATCCGATTCCAACCAGACACAGGTGAGGTCTTATATCAAGACCTACCTAGTGGCAATAAAAGCGGCGAAATCTAACCATTTTTCCACTCTTATCACATCTGCAGAGAACCGCCCAGCCACCCTGTTTAGGGTGACCCACTCCCTTCTTCGGGGGGGGAGTGCGGGAAGATCCCTTGCAGGGCCGCGCTGAGGATTTTGTGCAATTCCGGCATGATAAAGTCGCTCGGATTTGGGATGGCTTGGACTCCAATTGGATGAGTCCAGGGGAGGAGACAGGGGCAGGTCTTGAGAATATTATCTGGGAGGAGTTTGATCCTGTGGCTCCCGAGGATGTGGACAGGGTTCTGGGTAGGATTAGTACCGCCACATGTTTATTGGACCCGTGTCCCTCCTGGTTGGTACTGGCCTCCCGGGAGGTTACACGAGGCTGGCTCCAGGGGATTATAACTGCTTCTCTGAGTGAGGGTGCCTTTCCCGCCGCCTTGAAAGAGGCGGTGGTGAGGCCCCTCCTCAAGAAGCCTTCCCTGGACCCGGCAGAATTAGCTAACTACCATCCGGTCTCCACCTTCGTTTTGTGGCAAAGGTTGTCGAGAGTGTGGTGACACTACAACTGCCCAGGCACCTGGATGAAGCTATCTATCTAGACCTGTGCCAATCGGGCTTCAGGCAGGGGCACAGCACAGAAACGGCATTGGTCGCGTTGGTGGATGATCTCTGGAGGGCTCGGGACAGGGCTTGCTCCTCTGTCCTAGTCCTATTAGATCTCTCAGCGGCTTTTGATACCATCGACCATGGTATCATGCTGCAGCGGTTGAGAGGGTTAGGAATAGGGGGCACCATTCTGCGGTGGTTCTCCTCCTTCCTCTCCGACTGCTCGCAGTTCGTGTTGGCAGGGGGGCAGAGGTCGACCTCGAGGCGTCTCGCATGGGGAGTGCCACAAGGGTCGGTCCTCTCACCCCTTCTGTTCAACATTTATGTGAAGCCGCTGGGTGAGATCATCCGTGGTTTTGGGGTGAAGTGTCATCTGTACGCTGATGATACTCAGCTGTACATCTCCACCCCAGACCACCCCAACGATGCCCTTGATGTGATGTCTCGCTGCCTGGAGGCCATGCGGATCTGGATGGGGAGGAACAGGCTCAGACTCAACCCGTCCAAGACCGAGTGGCTGTGGCTGCCGGCGTCCTGATATAGTCAGCAGGTGCCATCGCTGACTATTGGGGGTGAATCTTTGCCCCCCACAGAGAGGGCTCGCAATCTGGGTGTCCTCCTGGATGCACAGCTGTCTTTAGAAGAGCACATGACGGCCGTGGCCAGGGCGGCCTTTTATCAGGTTCGCCTGATCCGCCAGTTGCAGCCCTTTCTGGACTGGGACACCTTGCGCACAGTCACTCATGCCCTTGTCACCTCCCGGCTGGACTATTGTAATGCTCTCTACATGGGGCTCCCCTTGAAGAGCACTCGGAGGCTCCAACTGGTCCAGAATGCGGCCGCACGGGTGGTTATGGGCGCAACCCGTTGTGCCCGCGTGACACCCCTCCTGCGCGAGCTGCACTGGCTCCCAGTGGTCTTCCGGGTGCGATTCAAGGTGTTGGTTACCACCTTTAAAGTGCTTCATGGCATAGGACCCAGGTACCTTCGAGACTGTCTTCTGCCACCAATAGCCTCCCACCGACCAGTCTGCTCCCACAGAGAGGGTCTCCTCAGGGTGCCATCAGCCAAGTTATGTCGGCTGGCGACATCCAGGGGGAGGGCCTTCTCTGTGGGAGCCCCAGCCCTGTGGAATGAACTACCCCCAGAAATACGTAAGATCTCCGACCTCCGGGTGTTTCGTTGCCCATTGAAGACCCTGTTGTTCCGCCAGGCCGGGCTATCAACATAATAATTTTAATTGGGGTATTTTAAATTTTTGGGGGTTTAATCCAGCCAAATTTATTTAATTATTTTAATTTTTAATCATTGTTGTGTCTTGTGTTTTTAAATTGGCTGTACACCATCCTGAGTCCTTCGGGAGAAGGGCGGTATAGAAATAAAATTATTTATTTATTTATTTATTTATTTATTATTATCTTTTGTGAAGATTCTCGTTCATTTCAGTTGAAAAATAGAAATCACACATGAATGTTCTATGCTAATAAATCTAACATGACTAGTTCTGCTTATTGTCTACTGCTATTCATGAGTTACAAGCACCCTTCTACGCGAAAGATGACAAGAGAATGTTGTGCTATTGTTTTGCCTTTGGCAGTCCAGTTGCCATCACACTCTACATCTGTTTTGATTGTCAACCTAATTCTGAAACCAGTCATAAAACTTACTTATGTCCCCCATGAATATTTTGACAGGTTATATCTTATTTAGACTTCAAGAAACTCTTCTGGCATAGTTTCCAAATGAATCAGCAATTGACCTACTTGAAGATATGAATCCTTTATTGTTTTCTATCTCAATTTCGAATCAGTTTATGTAGGGGGAGTGGATAAGAATCTGTTCCCTCATCATATCGCTATGTATGGAAACTGACCTTTATTTATGGTGGCTTTGTTTTAGCCTGGGTTTTAGTCTGACTTTCTTTCATGGTACAATTGACTTCAACTGTACATGGGCTCCATTCCTATACAGCTGTCACAGCCTCAGCAAGGTGAAGTGAGGGAATTCTTCTGGGAGAGTAGAGCAAATTAAAGCTCACCGCAGGAAAGTTGTGCCCCTGGCACTGTTCTTATGCAACAGCTGCAGATGCAACAACGATCATCTGACATTCTGACATATATGTTGAGCAAAGCAGCAAGCCAGCCAATGCCTACAGAATATCGTGCAGGACTCCAAGTCCCAGCATTAGACAAAACAGGTGTAAGACATCCTGTTGCTAGTCTTCAGAGGTTACAGGCACAAGCAGAGAGATCCAAGAGGGAGAGCAGATGAAAATAACAAAGAAGGTTAGGCCTTGGCTTGACAAGCTCATTGATAACATTTTAGATGGAACAGACCTGCATGTTGAGTACAAATTGCTCCTAATATCTCTTTGTACACTGCAGGCCACAGTCAGGGAGGTAATGGGTTCATTATTCATTATTTTAGGCAAGCAAATTTCTACAAATAGAAGGCCCTGGAAACCCGGAGGGCTTCCAGTTGTCGCTCAGATTTTGGACTCGAAAATATGTTTTAGTACCAGAACAATATGGCAATGGATTGTAACTCAGTGGTGTGTTTATGCTTGAGATTAAATAAAAATAGGCACCGAATTCCTTTTGTCAATATTTGGAGGGAAAAAATCTGCTTCAGTGTGTTGCATTTCAATACTCCGAGGCTAATTGAGTATTTGCAGTGAGGCATGTACATTGGCAAAGGTTTGTGGAAATTATCTACTGCAGCCAAAAAAAGTGGGGGGAAAGGCAAAAAAAAAATCACCCTCAAATGTTGTAAGTATGATACTTAGTTAAATAGAAGAATAGTCAAGCAATGGAAGAATACTTCCTTTTGTTATTGATCATTAGTTTTGTTATGTTCATAGTAGTTCTGTAATGGAACATCAACTGTCATTTTACACACTCATTGATTCATTACACACAGTGCACTAAGCTAATCAGCCTTTACAAAGTTGGCATATTTCTAGAGATAGTGTGATGACAGACAGAAAGACAGATAAACCTATACCAAAATCCCACAATGTATGTATATTAAGTACATAAAAGATAGTCCGAAGAACTCTGTTGGATATTACAGTTAGCATCTGTGATTGTCTAGTTAACAATTAGCCATTATCAGCTGGTTTCCAGCATGGCTTATGAAACCCCAGATGGTTGATGAAAAATACACTTAGTCTTTTTGAGGATAACTACACAATATAATATATTAGAAAAATGAGTTTAATGTAACCGTACTTTGTATGTATATAGTTTTGGATATGCTAGGAGACACGGTATGTTAGGAAACAAGCTAATGGTTTTCATAATTGTGTCCCTTTCATCTGGTGTTGGACATACATGACCAGCACAGAAGCAAAAAAGGGATACAGGAGATTGCATGTATAACATGTTCCAAATGGTTGCGTGGAAATTGAAATTAGATATTGATGGAAGTTTTGTCGTTGTCACATTGTGGCCAATGAATAAATTACTTTGAGACACCTTAGCCAGGAAGTAAGCTATAATAGCAAGTCTGCTCATATTTGTGTTAGTTAGGATTATGGTTCAGTTACTCTTGAAAATCATGGTTCTGGAGCATTATTGTAACTAAGCTGTATGCCATGGATTTCAAAAGCACTGTGGATTGATTTAAACATATCTTGACTAATGTCCAGACTATTCATGGTCCTTTTTCAATGAACCATCTCAGCCTTGTCATTCAGGTTATTTGAAGATGCAAGTGCGTCATCTGGAGACACTGTATGAATAAGTAGCAAGGTAAATTATCAAGAAAATGTCTTCCTAGAGATAAGACAAATACAAGTAATTTAAAAACTGCATTAGAAATGTCCTTTTTTTTCTCAGCTACTACTATGTTTGTAAGCCTTTGTTCATAAATATTTTGCTCTAATCACATTTCTGGTTATAATTTCTGATAGTTTTAGATACTCGTACATATTCCCATATACAAACATTTACAGAAAGAACTAAGTTGCCCAGCAAAATATTATGTAAAGCCAATTCAGACTAGATGTTGTGATATAAGACTCCTCAAATTACATTGTCTGTACATTTGAGACTACAAATTTCCTTGATGGCACTACCATCATATTAGATATTATAAGGCTATTAATTACACCTTACAGTAAATCAATACATCTATTATTACTATTCTTTTCATCCCTGCAGAACATGGTATGGAATCATGAACTTTTCCAGGTACCATTTTCTGTTCTATTAATACGACCATGAACGTTCACATGGATGGAGGACATACAATAGATTACAGCAGTCTTCTCAACCTTAGCAACTTTAATATCGTGTCTGAGGAACCCTGGGAATTGAAGGCAAGGTGTCTTAAAGATTCCACAACTGAGAATCACTGACTTAGAGAACTGTGCAAGCCAGTTCTGTGAATGGTTGTTTAGAATTAAATCCCACTATAATAATATAATTTATTTCCTGCTTCATATTGTAACTTCCAATACTGAGCCTGAAACATTGAGCATTTTCTTTTCAACTCCTCTGTAACATACATTTAGGCATCAAACAATTGCTCATATCATATTGACATTTCAACACATCTTTTTTATAATCCAGCTGTTTGCAAAATGTGATCATTCTTTCCCTTATGATAGGTTTCATTATTTCATTGGTTAAGAGGTCCAGAAAGTTTGATTTCAATAGAATTCCATCCAGAGGAACTTGTGAATAAACCATATGGAGCTCCCTGATCATTCCCTGGATTTATTCTTAATGTATACGCGACTACCATTTGGCATTCGGTTTAATGCTGGTCCTTAAGAGTGAATTGAGTATTCAGCAAAGTGAGTTTACCTTAGCAAAAAAAAAAAAGGCTTCTCAGCCAAAATTCAACATCACAGAATCAACAAAATAGTTACCTGCATTTTGTCTTACAAATCAAAGCCAAGCAGCCTGCTTTTGATAGTGTAGAATTTTACCCACCTTAGTACCGGAGTACACATTTCAAACTAGAAATCCCATTTTTGAAACATTTCAATGGCCCCTTATTGATATATTTTTGGAAGGGTGCAATTTTGTGTATGTGGGATCCGGACAGCTTTCTCCTCAGCTGAGGCTGCCAAGCTGGCATCCTGTTTAGCAGGAATGTTGCCAGGTGCTTGATTTACTATGAAACCAAATTTTCCAAAGTAGAAAAAGAATGTAACCAGGGCAATTATATTGCGATTATAATTCAAATTAGAACAAAAAAAAAATTAAGCAACTCTGTTTTTGAAACAGCCCTGTGACACAAAATGGAAAAAAAATGCCCGATGAGATAAAATTAGTTAATTTAACTAACTGATTGCTATATTTAATTAAAATAAACTGATTGGCTTTAATGCCTTGCCTTATTATTTTTCAGGCATATTTATTTAAGTATAAGCTTGCTGGTGCTCAGTGATAACAATGTGTTCAAAAGCCAGACAGGGCCATTCCTGAAATTATCTTCTTCCAACAGAGCAATAAAACCAAAACAAGACTTTGGAGCCTATTAGCCAAAATTCACTCTTATAATCGTGTTTTGCTTTGATGGGGCTTTATTCCTGAGATGCTTGTATCATCTTTGTAGCAAGGCTGTGTCTTGAGATGAACCCAGATTTCACACAGAGGACCAGCCAGGAAAAAGCTGGATCTCAAAGAATTAATAGTGATATTAAGGAGAGAGAGTTATTTCGTAGAGCATTTATTGTCTTCAAATGCTGATCTTTGTATTGTAGAACTGACTGGCTGGTATTTTCTGTGTCCTTTCCTGGATTTTGATTTGGCCTCCTACTAAAAGGCAAATGCTGAATGAAGCTGTAAATTGTTTAACAGCCAATCTGGATAAGGAGTAAGTAGGGCTTTAAAAAAAATACAAAAAACATCCTACCTCTGAAAGGCTGGAGGCAAGATTCGGTCTTTTTTTAAAAAACAAAACAAAACAGTTTTCACTGTCATCGGTGTCACCAATTTGAAGCTTGCCTTGTTTACCGGATGAAGGTTTTCACACTGTGTCAGTATTCTGCCAGGGTTCCACATTAAAATGAGCAGTTAGTACAAGTCAGCCATAAACATGGCAGATCTGTTAGACTGGCAGAAGCCACTGTGAGCTCCCTGGTGCAGCTTTTAAGCACTTGGCATGCTGTTAGCTCAAACTGGAGAGGGGGCTGTGTGCATCATTTGGACCTGAGTGCAATGCACTTGAAATAATTACTTTAATCAGCAAAAGTTAATTACTTTAAATCATAAATTAATGGCAGAGCATTTGGCAGAGCCTGATGTGTGTGGCGAAGCTGTCAAGCAAAAATCACAGGTGAACCTGCGACCCTTTCTCAATATCACTGGATGAAAGGAAGGCGTGCACCCACTGTGCACGGGACTTCAGCTCCATTAAAAAGGACTCTTCGTAACACTGAGAGCTACCACCTTAAACTGTCACCTATTTAAAAAAAAAAGGAAAAGGAAACGGGGACGATAAACAAGCAGATTGCTGCTAAGCAGGTCCTGCTGGAGGAACTGGCCCTTGATAATAATAAGATGTTAAAATGGCATCTGCCTTTATTTTATAGCACAATTGGAAAGATGGTTAAAAGTAATAAAGCCAGCCGATATGTTTTATGAGTTAGTAGTTAGCAGTGTTTACCGTGGATGAACTAAAGATTCCAAAGAAGACGTAATACATTTGAAATGATGCACGGAGACAGTTATTAAGGAGATAAGTGATCTGTTAAAATGCAAGGGACTCAGAATAGTGTTATGTGGTGGGGGGGGGAGAGATGGAGGGAGAAGGAAAGTTATAGCTTCCAAGATATTCAGGAGGTCCTTTCTGTTATTTCAAAATTGCAGGTCTGGTATTGATCATTAATACCATTTATGGTAGTAGGCGAAGAATTGAGAAACTGCTCCACTGTAAGACTAAAGTCAGCATCCTGAATATGCACCTTTGCGCTAGTGTTAACCTTCACCTCAGATCTCTGCCTGTAACTGTCCTGGGTGATTCTATCAGCATTTTTATCTCAGCATAGTTCTGACACTCAAGGAGAATTTATCATAGGAACAGTGGTATATCTGGGACCGAAGCATTGAAATACAGCACAGAAAATTGTGAGAAGCCATTTTACTATCTAACAGTGGAAAATATTGGGGAGGGGGTGTTATGGAACTCATAATCCAAAGTTAAGGACTTTAATACAAGGCCTTTGAAAAGACACAAATCATCAGATGGAGTCCTGTTGTTGTGCGTTTCCTGTTTTAAAACGATTAATAGATTTCTTGCTGAGCAAGATGAAGCACCGGGCTTGAAAATCACCGAGGACCTTATCTTCCATTTTTATGACAAATCTGTGTTTAGTGATGTCTGACTTTGGTTTCCGAAGCCGCTCATTATCTCATTAGTGACAGTCATATGATAGGGTATCATTTATTGTTTGGCATCTGGCATGTTCATCTACAAACTAATTTCATTTTATACCAAACAAGGTTAAAAAGTAGTAAACTCAAATGGCAGAATAGAATGCCAGCAGTCTCTCCTGCTAAATATACAGATTTTAAATAAGAAATGAAATGAAGTATTAATACATGATGAAAAATGATTAAAGCATAGCTAAATTAATTTGGAATGACACCAATAGAGTTTTGACCCATGTCTTCTCAAGAAAAAAAAACACATCCTGATTATTTTCTTTAGATTGAGAATCCTAATGTTATATATTCATAACACATATGTGCACATCATACCATATATCTGTCTGGTTTTCCATTGTCCAACAACAAAAAATGAAGGCAAACAATCTTCAATGAGCAGTAAATTATTGCAAGACATGGGCAGGCAACAATATGGTGAGCCAGATGTTTCTGACCATCTGCCTGTATGCTTACAATACATTTTACTGCACATCTGTAGTCCATTGTACATCTGCTGTGTACTAGGTGTGCTGACATTGCAGGAAACTAACTCCTTATGTGGTTTTATACTCAACCTGATATAATACGCATGGTAAATGTTCATTCTATATTCTCTTTAATTGCATTTATGACAAACTGTAGGTCTTTAACATTTTTTAAAAAAATGGGTTAGACCATTAATGTAAAAAAAAGAGAATGTCTCCTATAATTTCCTTTCTGTCCTGGATTGCCTGGATCTTCTGGCATTTGTTTGTTTCTGATGAGAAAAAGATTTTCAATACTGTAGTAGGATAATGAATAACATATACTTTTTCTTGTGCATGATTGCCCATATTCATACACAAAGTACTGATCCTAAATTTATGCTTAGAAAAATCATTCATGCAGATGTTCATGAATAGTGAATAGGAAAAGGTTTAAAGACAAAGTGAACAGCTGTTTGGAAATTCAGATGAATGCTTCTGAGCAAAGAATTTTGACTGATAAAATTCTTACACTATTAACCTGCCTAAACATTTTCATAAAGAGCATGGCATTATCCATGTCCATGTACCCACCTGATTTCCAGGCCATCAATGAATGGCACATGAAAGATGAACCCATTAACAGTTGAGACCAATGATGTGAAGTTGATTGGGTAGGAAGAATATCAATTTCCAGGAGTCTCGGCATCAAGAAAATTTTAGCTCCACCCACCAGAGAACTAAAAATCCACTTAACTAAATAAAGCAATTTCTTGTATGTTATAAACATCACAGCCATCAACACAAGCACACAAAATTCTAGTAAGCTGCTAAAGGGCAAATTGACTGGACAAAGAAAAGGAAAGAGTTTTAAGTAAGAAAAAAAGAAAGATGGGATCATCATAAATAAAACAGATGTACTACCAACAGACAGAGATTGGTGTCTTCATAGGATAATGCAGGGTATGTTACATACCCTAACTGAGGCAGAATTCCTCTTATTGAATGAAACCTATGAAAGGATAGCTATAGAGAAGATGTAAGAGATTCTCCCATTATGCCAAACTATGTTTTGGAGTGCAGAATGAGAAGCTAATTCATACAATACTTTGAGGTGTTAACTGGAACAAACTTTGCTATTTGAATCGCACCACAGCTGGGTTTAATGCAAGAGTAGCAGATACTCAGTTCACACGTCTTCCTCTTACCATAGTGCTAGGCAGTGCTCAAAAAGTTGCTCCAGAGTTCATGGGAAGCATAAGATCCTGCTATGAATTGCCAACAAATGCTGCATCTGTGTTCCCTCAATGCCCCAAAATAATTTTTCAAAATCTTGTCCAAGTCATTCTCAACCTTAAAATTTAGGAGTATCTGATAAACACAATTGATGGATGATTCAGGATGAACATTTTAAAATGTTAGTGACTATTTCTTAGATTATGGAGTTTTATGGAGGATGCTTATTTCCCATTTGTCTATTTGTCTTACACAAATTCCTTCAGGATAATAATCAATACATACAAATATTTCTGATTATATCCTAAGCCCATATATCCTATAAGTGACTTGTTCCTTGATCATAAATGTGGGCTAATTCCTTCACATATCCTGACTATGAATTTTCAAAAGATAACCTGCTAATCAGCGAGAGAATCAGAATAGTGGAACAAAGAGCCTATTTTTGAGATCCAGAAGGATTCATTTCTTCTATTCTGTCTCGTTGCATGTTGTGCCAGCTCATTAGTATTTGCTGATGCTAGTTTTTGAGCAATAGCTCCATCTGCCATGTATAGCAATTGCGATTACTAAATCTTATCCATATGAAGTTGGGGCAGAATAGGCTGATCAGCTTAGCCTTTTGATCACCTTAGAGACAACTATATTACATTTCCTACCAAAAAAAAAAGTTTATAATTGAATTACATCTTATAAGCAGAACTGTACCATACAATGGTTTAACTTCTCTCATACTGGTTGCTGCACAATCCACAGAAGAATTATCAAGTTTCTTGAACACATAGGTAAAGGTAAAGGTTCCCCTTGCACATATGTGCTAGTCATTCCCAACTCTAGGGGGCGGTGCTCATCTCCGTTTCAAAGCCGAAGAGCCAACGCTGTCTGAAGACGTCTCCGTAGTCATGACTAAGGCCAGCATGACTAAATACCGAAGGTGCACAGAATGCTGTTATCTTCCCAACAAAGGTGGTCCCAATTTTTCTACTTGCATTTTTTACGTGCTTTCAAACTGCTAGGATGGCAGAAACTGGGACAAGTAACTGAAGCTCATCCTGTTACGCAGCACTAGGGATTCGAAGTGCTGAACTGCCGACCTTTCTATCGACAAGCTCAGCGTCTTAGCCACTGAGCCACGAGTCCCTTCTTGAACACATACACAAAATAATTTATCATAGATTATAACACTACATATATTGGACATTATCAGTACAAGCAATTCACCAAGGATCAATAACACTAGGATGTTAATATGGCACTTTCACAATCACTCTGAAAAGGAGGAATGTCACAACACCTCTGATGGCAGTTTTCTTGAATGCTTTGAATTTGAGAAGCATTCAATTTTGTTTCATAGTAAAATTATATAAGGCAAGACTTTGGCAGTCTTTCTTGGTGCTAAGCAAATTCATGTAGCCCAGTATTTTGATTAGGTGCTTTAAATTTATGTGATTCTGTAGCCATGCTCTATGCATCATCCTGAAAATGCATAACTAAATAGCCTTGTTTATCCTTGTTCTAAAGAGGAACGTGGCAATAAAATGTGTGGTAAGAGGATGAATGTGCCAGTTAAGAATTATCAGGCTTTAGAAACAGAGAATAACTCAGAAAACAAACAAGGTATCATTGTTCCATTTTTTATCTCTACTGAGTGTTGAATCATGAATTCTGCCAATGAGTAATTTCCTCCCTTGTTCAACTTCCAGGCTGATAAAGGCTACTGTATGATTAAAAAGAAGATCTCTTACTGTTTTGGGTTTTTTGGTTGCATGGTCCCTAAAAAAAATGCCTCATTCTCTTTTAGGATACCATTTTAATATAGCCAACACAGATGCCTGAAATGTCCCCCTGCATGTTGTGTTGTTAAAAGATAAACTATTCAGAATTTGTGGAGTTTGTTGGACCGGTGTCAATGTGTAGGCTTTTTGTTCAAACACAAATGTTTTTCTGTCCTCTGAGGTTTGAATTTTTGTGACCGCAGATAAATGTTCTGCAGTAACTGAGTGTGACAGAATATATGGTGCATTGTTAATGTATGGGATAACTTATTTGTTCCCACAGGGTATTTCTGAGCTACATGATTTGGTAATGTTTATGTTGTTGGGTTCTTGTTTGTAATGTTGCATTGTTGCAGATTGTTGATTCTGTTGGCTATTGTTGATGTGGTTAGTATTCTAGATTTTCTTCCCATGTACTTTCATGTCCTTTTTATTGTCTTCCAAAGTCATTTGTATTTTATTATTTTCATATCCTTTTTATTGTCTTTCAAGGTCTCTTAAAAATGCAGCAAAATCCTGAATGTTTTGTTTTATAATTTAACAAATGGGATATGCAATTTATGAGTAACTTATGATGAGGCTATCAGCTAAGTTTTCCCAGTATAGCAAAAACCTTTTGCAGAAAAAGAAAAATACTTGTGCATAAGTGTATTCACAAGAAGTTAGAAGCAAGTGTTAGAGATGGTATCCAGTTCCTATATCATTTAGTCTACTTTTTCTTATATAATATATACACTTTTCAGAAAATGCTCATCAATCATCATCATCATTTAGCCATTGTCTATCCACTGCAGGATGGGGGTTTCTTCCACATGTTTCCAATTTAAATGGATCTAAGCTTTCTTTTGCCAATTCGGTCCACCATACTCACTGATGTGGTCAATCCAACTTGATCTAGGTCTCTTTCATGGATGCTTTTTATCAAGTGAGGTGCATTCTATAACTACCTTGGTCCACCTGCCATCAGTTCTTCTTGCTATGTGACCAGCCCATTTCCATTTCAATTCTTTTACTCTCTTGATGATATCGTATACTTTCGTTCGTTCTCTAATCCATGTGCAGGTCTTTCTACCTTGTCTTGTGATGCTGAGCATGTATCTTTCCATGGCTTTTTGTGCCACTGGTAGCTTTTGTATCAGTTGTGAGGTTAATGTCCATATTTCACCAGCATATGTTAGAGCAGATAGCACACACTGATTAAAATCTTTTCTCTTCAGGGTCTGTAGAGATTCTCAGTCGTCCTGGTCATGGTTCTCCCAAAGGTGCTTTTTCAGGAGGCAACTGGACTTTCCTGTTTTTTCTTTTGAAGTAGGAATGGATTTCTAGAGGAAAAATTGCAGACTAAAGGAACCAGGAGCACTGCTCAGGTGACCTTGAGGACACAGATAAACCTCCAAGTGCTTCAACGACCCTCTAAAAGGATGCAAATGACCAGCCGTCTGCAAGGAATATAAATCCTTCCATTCCTCACCATCCTGTCAGAGCTGAAGAAGCTTTTTGGATGAGAAGCAAAACGTCTTCAAAAGAAAAAAAACAAGAAAGTCCAGTTGCCTCCTGAAAAAAATTCTCTTCAGGCATAGGGGGAAGTTGTTCTTGCAAATTTACATATCAAGTAAAAATTGCACCCTCTTAAAATAGCTGTATCTCTTTTAATAATAACATCAACATTAAAAGATTCACACCATGGCAAAATATTCTGAATTAAGTGTTGTACATCCCATGAGCTTATTGCACAATAAAAATCAGGAGATCTTTCCTGTGCCAGAAAACTCTTTGCCATTTTGCTATAGGCTTACAATAACTCAGATGTTCAGAAGAAGGAATAAAAAAGGGCAGAAGGTGATGAACTTCACTGCTGACATTGAAGCCATTTCTTTAAAAACCTACCAGAGGAGAGCACCGAAGAACCGCTACACTTTCAGAGATTTGCGCTCCTGTTCCAAGGCTTTCTTTGTAATAAATTATCCTCATTAAGAGTAGGAAAAAATGGATAAAAGAAAGATAAAGTATGGGCTGAAGATAAAAGTATAGCTATGCCATTTGGATGCGCCAAGAAATTACCGCAATGAACAGTGCACATTGCACATCAAAAAGCCATTTTGGAACCAGACATTGTGAGCTGCTGGAAGCATTTTTTTTTGTTCCCTGTTTTTGATGCTAATATAAGAAAAAATAAAAATTAGAGAAGCAAGAATTAAGTGATTTGAAAAGGGATTGAAATAATGCACATAAATACTAATGAAAACACTTGATTCAAGAAGTCATACAAAATATATTGCTATTCAGATTACAATGTGTTGTTGAGTGGAACTTTCAAGGAAGTGCATATTTTTTAAATGATATGCTGTCAGTAATCTTCTTTGAAAAATGCCTCAGTATGTTAATCATTTAGAATATTTTGTCCAAACAATGAACTACATTGTTATGATCCACAAATTATAAAATAACATTTTTTCAAAATAATATTTGATAGAATTGCAGGAGTTTCAATGAACTTAAAACAAGATGGGACGCGTGGTATTCCAGTCCGGGGCTGAATTATATGCATCAAATGCTTCCAAGTTATGTTCCCAATGAAGAATCAACTTTTCTTTAGTTTACTGCCAATTATCTTGTGCCAGCAGTATGTTGAGATGGCACTGTTTGTTGATGAGCATGGCAGCTTAATTGTTGTAGTGTAGACATCAGGGGTTTAAATTATTAAATTACAATGTACACTACTATTGCAAGTGTATAAATAAAGAACGGAGATTGTAGCAATCCATAAAGTTTTAATCTTTTTTTTCCTTGTCAACTATTCAGGAAGTTATTTTACAATGCTATTTTATTAATATTCTTTTCCGGACATGAACTAAAGAAACTTGATACAAATGATGGACATAGTAGAAGCAAACTTTTCCCATTTCTTTCTATCATCCCCCTTTTCTTTTCTTCAGCACCTAGACTGTTTCAAATTAAAGAAAATCCAACTGCTATTTTAATCATTCCAATGTGTCCAGTATGGAAGATGAACTCAAAAGGTGAATATTAAAAGTAGCTGTGGAATACTGTCATTTCATGAATGAACACATAATAGCCAAAGGCAAAACTGGAAGGCAACTTCACTTCCAATCAGTGTTTTCATTTTATTGAAACCAGATTGGAATTCCTGGAAAGAAGCCTACATATCACATCTTTAATACTAATTTTCATATACTCCAGTAAAACTGTCAAGGTGAATCAACTGTTGAAGAAAGCTTCCTGTACAATTTACAGATGTGCTTCCCTGTAGCCCATCATTTAGTGCAGAACAAAAAAAAATGTGTTTCTGAATTTGAGGATAGTTTTTGTCCTCTTTTTTTTTGTGCTAGTTTTTGTTGGCACTTATCTATTGATTAACATTAGGTCTTTTAACATTTGTGCAGCAATCTGCATCTAACAAAGTCCCTATGGAAGCTTTTGCTATAATAAATATCTTAGTCTTTAAATATGCACCAAAGACAAATTCCTTGTGTGTCCAATCACATTTGGCCAATAAAGAATTCTATGCCACAAGATTCTTTGATGTTCCAGACACAGGAACCTCCCAGTGGTGGATTGCTATAGAACCGGTAGTAAAACCGGCGGGAGGCCCCGCCCACTGACCCTGACGTCATGAAAATGCGCGCAGCCCCTTTGCGAACCGGTAGTAAAGGTAAGTAGAACCCACCTCTGGAACCTCCCCTTATGAGAATTGTTGTTGATTTACCTTGGTATGGCAGGACAAAATGACTTCCTAATGCTGGCTTATCTGTCCTTCACTTCTGAGAAAACAAACATGTCTTATGTGTTTGCAAAATGCTGGTCATTAAAATGAGATTTCTATTTAAAGAGATAAATGAATGAACATGCCTCATCATCGTTATTCAAACCTAACATATTTCTAATTCACCTTCTGGAAAGAGCAAGTCAATGGGCAGCAGCACTTCATGAAAGAAACCCAGACATTTCTTCTGCTTCAGAAAGAGATCAGAGCTTTCTAGATATTTGCACAAATAGCCCTTTTGTTTGTTCATCCAAGAGAGAAAGCAGGGACAACAATTTGCCCTCCTGCCAATTGCTCTGCCAACCTGCTCTGTAAAACCATTTAGACGAGAGAAAAGCAAGCATATTTTTCAAGTTCTGTATTTCAAAAAAATAAATAATCCCACAAATATGACATTTTGAAATGTTTTATTATTCCTGAGTAGAATATGGAGAGCTGGGAAGTGGCATCACAGAAGTGGGTCGCTTTATAGAAAAATGCTTGGGGTAATGTTTGGAGATCTCAGTCCATTTGCACTGTTCTAGTTTAGGTAGTATCAGCACTTCCATCAAAGGGCCATTAGTTGGAGTTTATAACTCATCTGTAAAAATTTGCTCGGTTTGCAACAATGTGGCATGTAATTGTCTCCTACCCCACCCCAATTGCTTAAAAACATATCCTTGCTGTATTTTCTGACACAAATATAAATGTCTGGTGTTTAAGATGTTTTCAGTACTTGTAAACTTTGAAAACATTCTTCATTATTACAATATATATATTTTTTAAAAAAAAAACTCTAGGGAAACTTGAGTGCATCCCTAGAGATTAATTTTTATCCAAGTTAAACATTGAAAAAGTCTACTAGTATAAATGCAGCTTGAAAATTCTTATCTTGTTTTCAGTAACCTATTAGTTCCGTTGGTACAATGAATTCAATAAATGCAATATATGGATTAAGATGTACACAATGTGCTACGTTGAAATGACCAATTATCTTTTTTTTTCTTCGAAAAGACAGCAGCAGGTAGTACAAAATTAAATTTACATAATAGGATGCCTATATTAGCTTCTAGTCACTTTATTTAGAAGAAAAATACTTTGCACTTGGCAAAATTATTCCTATAAATTGAGTAAAAGAATTTATTACACAACAGGACTAAAAAGCATAATTATATGAGTAACAACAGCATGTAATAAAGCAGATTTGGCTGTATAAGGAAAAGTCAACTCAGAGTGATGGCAGTACTTCATTATAGTTCAGTGATGACAATTTTTGCTTCATTTCATAGATTTCTACAAACTGTGGGAAGTATGTTTCAAAAAAGTATGTTTGAATTATGTCTCAAAAGATAAAATGAGGGGTTCCATTTCATATTAGTGCTAAAGGTAATTAAAACCTAATAAAGCAGTATTAATAATAGCTGGATATTCAAATATCAGTCTTATTCTTCTTGACATGTTTTATAGAATGCTTTGTTGTAGCTTTTGTGTTATTTTTATTCTGCCTTTTAAAATAATGTTGCTCTAAGCAGATAAATATTTTAAATCAATAATTGAACCACTTACAATATTCAATGAGTATTTACATGTTATGAAGAGATTTATTATAGCTTTTTATAACACAATGTATACTGCTTTTCCCCCATAAGAGACTGTAAAAGCATTTGATGAGAGAATTTCATAAACTAGTACATGTTTTGCATTTGGGATGTATCTTAATAGCAATAGCACCTAGATTTATGTACTGCTCCAGGGTGTTTTACAGCCCTCTCTAAGCGGTTTACAGAGTCAGCATATTGTGCCCAACAATCTGGGCCCTCATTTTACCCACCTCAGAAGGATGGAAGTCAACCTTGAGCCAGTCAGGATTGAGCTCCTGACAGTGTGCAGTGAGTTAATCTGCAGTACTGTATTCTAACCACTGCACTACCACGGCTCCTGAACAAGGACTTGGTTTTAACCATTCCCAAGACAAGGGATGTAGTCCATTGAGATTCAGGGAAATCTAGAGGTAGTTCAGGAGGAGTCCAGGGGAATCAAATGTCCATAAATCATCCATCTTCTCTCTCACCCTCTCCAATCTCATTGATTCCTTTCCTTTTCTAATTCTCCAATTCTCTGCTAGGTCTCTGATCTTTTGTCCAACTTCCTGTTCTCATGTTCCTCTCAACACCATTGCAAACCTGCCTCAACATTCAAAGAAATCCCTCCAAATCTTCCCTCTGCAAAATCCTTACTGAATGCTGTCAACAAATATCCACATACACTGCTGCCATATTATGTATTCCCTTTGTACATAATATATAATCAAGAGAAAAATGACAGGGCAGACCTAAATCTTCTTTAATGACATTACTGTATGTCTGTTTTTGCAAATGTCATTTTAGAGAGCTGTGTGCACTGAAACAATGTAGGACTGAGCTTGGATGAGGTATGAAGTTATAGGTTAGCCCTATCCGTGTATTTGGTAAAGGTTTAAAATAGGTGAGGTAAAGGAATTATGTAGGTATCAGTAAGGGAGAGGAAAAATTGGCCTGAACGTTTAAAAGAAGCTTAGCAGGAGTAATCAAAGAGCATGGCAAGTATGCTATAAGACCTTTAAAATGAGTAAAGAGTCTTGAAATCTAGAACTCCTACTCACTTTAATTCCATAATCAGTAACACAAATACCAGTAGCAATAGCATTTAGACTTATATACCACTTCACATTACTTTACAGCCCTCTCTAAGTGGTTTACAGAGTCAGCATATTGCCCCCAACAATCTGGGTCCCCATTTTACCAACCTCAGAAGGATGGAAGGCTGAGTCAGTCAGGATCGAAATGCTGGCAGTCAGCAGAATTAGCCTGCAATATGGCATTCTAACCATTGCGCCACCACGGCTCTTCACAAAATCATTTTGTGAGATTGTTTCTTAACCTTGGCAATTTTATGAGGGGCAGACTTCAATGCCATGCTGACTGAGGGAATGCTGGAGGTTGAAGTCTATACTGCTTAAAGTTGCCAAGGATGAGAAATTCTGATTTCATGATATCAGCCATTTTCAAGGCTGTTTTATCATCTATCTGAAATGGTTTGCTAAACCAAGGGAAGATTGAAAGAAAAAGGAAGGAAACTGCATGGTGCAAGAACAGAAGGGACAGGATGCTATAGTTGTGCCACCCATCCAGTTAAATCAATCAGACAGCAAAAGCCAACTAAACTGCAGCAAAAAAAGCTGCATCAGGATGAGCTGTTCTTTCTGGTCCAAGAAAACATTGTCCAGTGAAAAATGGCAAAAGATGGTTGCAGGATGAGCTGCTGTTCTTCTTGCTGGTCCAAACATTTATTGAATAAAACAATAAATTACAATAAATATTAAACATACTTATCCTAATTAGCCCTCCGGAAACTGAGGGTTGTTTGGGTTTTTTTGCCTTTAAAATAGCCTTTCAACCCTATCCTTTAATGTGATACTGACAAATGTTTTAAAGGCCTTCTTGGAGGATTGGTGGGGGTGGAGAGAATCAAAGCTCAGGCTGAACAGAGGACCACAGGGAAGTCTCTAATCTTTCGTTGGATGCCTGGCAAACCACTGTTCCTGCCCGTGTGCCAGCATTGCATTCTGACAGAACAAGTGTTGCATGAGATGTGAAGGATGACTCTGGTCTGCTATAAAACCCTGGAGCAGGTGTTCCTCATCCTCATTTGCAATGGAGCATGCCCCTGGCTCAGTGAGCTGGAGCAAACGTGCTGGCAGGACCCATCACATACCTGCGCGCTGAGATGCACTAATGATAATGGATGCAGGCCTATTAACCATCCCATTTGTAATGGCACACAACGCTGATTGTTTAGGGAATGAGTCAGCGGCTTTCCAGAAGGGAACAGAGGATGCTGGGAACCCATGATCCTTTGTGCATTCCTTCTGCTCTGCTGAGTGTACAACTCTGTTAGCCTTTATTTAATAGCACAAATGAATACATGATTTGGTACATGATTATACATTAAGAAAAGTCACTTTGGGCTGAGCAATTTTAATGCCCTTTTCCCAACATCCTAGGCTGTCTGCCATTCCCATCATCATCATCATTACCTTCATCACCATTGTCATCATCTTCATTGTCATCATCTCAAGGAGAAATCCCCAAGCAAGCTAAATCCAAGAAGGTTTAGTTTTGTAGGGCAAAACTTAAAGGACAAAAGCACAAATAAGATTTTGAATTGATAGATGTCATGGATCTCTGAGCAAATCTTAGTTTAGTGGCAGGGATGCGTGGAGTGAAACAGGCACTGTTTTTGCAACTTTCTGGCATAATTGTACTGCCTCTCACCATAAATCCTATCCTCTCTGCCTTCCCGCTCTTTATCTTTACTCATATGCAAATCACATACCCTTGTATTCGTGCAATGGTATCAATTTTTATCCTTTCTTTCTCTTGTCAGGAGCCTATCTTTTCTTTTCATCCTGGCTTGAAACCAGTAGATCATATTACAAATGCATCTTTGGCTGTTGGGCCAAATTAGTTAAACAGACAATTTATGTGCAGCCAAGACAGAAGACTGAAGCGCTGCTGTTGATTGTTTTGCAACTAAATGGGCCATTTTGAATAAAATGCACTGAAGGCGCTTGTCTATCTCTCTCTCTTTGCGAGTGTTTATTTTCCTCCTGTTTTCTAAGCAAAATGTGCTTAAAAGGGTCTTTAAAACAAAATCAAATTTGTTTCAAAGGACCAATCCACTTGCCAAAACCAATTTAATGCAGCCAATACATTGCAATGTTTTGTGCTTAAGAGACCAAGAATCCATCTACTTCCTTTGCTGGGGCACAAATCCTGCCATTTAGATTTTGTCCTTTAAGGGTTCAGAGCAATTGGGCCATTAGACAGGACTGCTCCATTTTTGCACCACTGCTATTAGAAGGTGTACCTCTAGTTTTTTATTGGTGGCATCCAAATAAAAACAGCAGCTACATTTCAGTCCCCTTTTAGTTTAAGAACCTCCTTCCCTGCCCTTTTAATTGGTGTTGACCATTACTCAAGATTTCTGGTTCAGTTATCATTGGAATCTATGACTGAAAACAGAAAAAAAAGCTTCCAAATACTCATGTTTGTAGCAAAGCAAGATGAGGAAATAATAAAAGGAAGGGACCATACTAATTCCTACTTAACCATAATTTAACGTGACAATGGATTCCCACTACTGACCTCTTCAGAGTCCATCTCAGTCTCCTCTAACCAGGGACTCCCTGTATGTGGTGGACTTTGGCTATGCTGACTCATGAGAACTGAAGTTCAACATTTTGGTAGAGACTCCATTTGGGGTAACTAAACTATTTTTGCCTTTGAGAGATGTGCACAATATCTCAACCTCAAAACTAGTTCAAGTGTTCAAAATATATAACAAATTAGGATTGTAGATATCCAAAACATGGGACCCAAGACATTCAGAAAACAGTAACGTATTGCTAGCTAGTGATCAAGTGGATATCTGCAGACAGGATCTGAAAGCCTTAAATTAACTGTTAGAACATTTTATTTGTGTTTGGAATAAAACGTGGCTGTTTCAAGCAGTAGCATTTTGAGTATTCCAACTATTCTGAGCATTGTGAATAGGATTAATATTTTTGTTTGTGATTCAGTTGATTTTTTTAAAAACTTTTTCCACCCTAACTAGTGCAGCCTTGACAATACAGAAGCAGCAACCAGCTATTGATATAGAATGGATGGGATGATGAAACGGTACACCACATGTTAACATGGTTAGAACTACTCCCAGTTTAATGCCTGCCAATCAGCCTTCCTAGAAATTGTTGCAAACTCGGTTAGTTTGTTCAATATATATGCTTTGCAGAAGTCTACAGAGTTGGGTAAATGAATTGCAACTAAACAATTTATATGTGTGTTTTCTGTGTGTTTTTGTTTGGAATGCAGGCCGTGCAAAGATTTGTGAATGCATGTCCACATGTTCCTGTATGCTTCACAAAAGAGCACTCCCAAACTCTGTTAAAGTGTGTAAAAGCAGAGACTGCTGTATCAAGTTGACTTATTTGTGTGTATACTCAGTGTGGTTGATGTTAAGCTTCTGGCACATTTTAAAATGTAAAGACTATTGATTTGGGTGGGTTTACTTTCTGTATCTTCTGCATGGTCTTGTCACATTAATCTTATCCAAGCAATTGGGAGAAAAAATCTATGGTTTTCCCTTGTCCCCCCCCCTTTTTTTTTGATTGTGTTTTCTTTTTTTTATAGCTGCTGAAATGTAAAAGCAAAAGATGACCGGTTTTCTACATCTCCTTGCATTATTATTCATCTGTCTGTCTGTCTGTCTGTCTGTCTGTCTGTCTGTCTGTCTATCTGTCTGTCTCTCTGTCTGTCTTATAATCATCATTATCAGAAAAACATATGCATGCCATATGTATCATACAACATAATACGTACACAAACAATTTCATAAAAACATTACTTGGAATAAACTTTCCAGTTCGCATCTTACTTTTTAGGGGTGGGATATATATATACTTCTGTGTGAAGGTTCCTGGCCAACGTTTTCACTCTCTTCTGTCTCTGCCCTCTAGGCATGATCTGATTTGAAAGGCTCTCATTGTTATATGGTATTTTATTTATGTATCATGAAATATTCAATTACACTCTGTCATGCAGTTGTGGCCTAATAGAAACATGCTAAGTTCATAGTTTCTCTCCAACTCTGCCTTCCTTGTGTTTTAAAATAGTTGGCAATCTGAGCTGGGAATTGTTTAGGGTGAGACAGGTGAAGGACTGGCTCTAACACCTGAGAACAGGCCCCTGGTTCTTCACCCTTTAACTTCCTACAACCTGATCCTATCATCAAGTTTTTGTCAGCAGTCAACTTTGCAAAAAACAGCAGTTTTGGAACTGCTCCATATTCATTATTCAGCATATGTCAAAGGACTTTTCATGCCATATACTGTATATCAATACTCAGTGTGGGAGTAATTTCACTTCTTAATTTATAGCAGCAGTAACCACATTTTCAAACTGACCATAAAATATTCCTGTTGCTTGTAATCTGGCTTCTCAATGTACTATAATAGGAATTCTATGAATAATATTGGGAAGTGGGTGATATTTTATGTTACATTTTATATGGAATTGCTAAGGGAACGCAGTTACGTCAAAAAAAAAAAGAACCTAGTGAAATGGTTCAGACGGAGATGGCATTTGTTTTGCTTTCTTTTGTACAAAGCACCCTTCACAGCTTGTCACTTGAGAACTAAAGATTTATGACATTTTTCTTTAGAAAAAGCATTGGAAAGAAGTCTGCAAACAACAGACCTTTAATTATACATATCTCCATCTTCACTGAAACAGCCAAGCCATCATTTCTCTTTTCTTAAAGAGGTAACCACTGTATAGAACTACAGTGTATCTCAACAAAATCTATTGCTAATTGTTATAGAAATGCTATAAATTCATAAATAAATGTGTAATATGATACTAGTTCCAGATATTCCATTGACCTTTTGCAGGTCACAACTACTAGACCAGAATTTGATAAAATAATTAAAATCTCTCTCCCTCCCTCCCTTCCTCCCCCTCTCTCCCTCTCCCTCTGTTTCTCTCTCTCTCTCCCTCTGTCTCTGTCTCTGTCTCTCCCTCTCTCTCTCTCTCTCTCTCCCTCTGTCTCTCCCTCTCCCTCTGTCTCTCTCTCTCTCTCTCTCCCTTTCCCTCTCTCTTTCACTTTCTCTCTTATAGCTATGGGACAAAATTTATCTGAGCAAGACATCTAGAACTCTTTATTTTCCTGAATCCATATATTTTGATGATTAGGAAAGGGGAAATGTTGATTTGCCATGATGCACTTACAACAGGAATGTAGCAAGATCATGCTATGAGATGCTGCTGAACAATTTTCAAGAATATGTACCATCCCTTTCCAGTTTTTCTTGGAAAAACTGAAGATGTGGAACTAATTTTTAAAAAATCAATATGAAGGGGAGGTGGTAGCAACAGAGAAAGAATAATAAACCAATGAAGATGCCAACCCCTACTGGATATTATACATGAAGTGTGGGAGGATATTTTTTTAAAAAGGCATTCATGGTGGATTCAGGAGACATATTTTCATTGTGTACATTTGTTTCATGAGTGGAAGAGCTCTTTTCCACCATGACAAATTTCCATTCAATGGAGCATTTCCTTGGTAAATTTGTACACAGGCAAAAATCCCTGAACAGTGACCTGCAGAGGGAGAGTGGAATCTGCAATCCCACTCTTTTTCTATTGGTGGAAATACACTGACCAGAACTCTGCTTAAGATTCCTCTCCCCCTTGAGTGAAATGAAATATCTCAATTCTAGCCCCTGTTCAAAATGGGACATTATTTATGTCTATGGAGATTCTCAGTCATCCAGGTCATAGTTGTCCCAAAGGTGCATTTTCAAGAGGCAACTGGACTTTCTTGTTTTTCTTTGAAGACATTTTGCTTCTTCAGCTCTGACTGGATGATGGCGAATGGAAGGATTTCTAGTCCTTGCAGACAGCTGGTCATTTTCATTCTTTTAGAGAATTGTTGAGGCTACTTGGAGGTTTATCTGGGTCATTCAGGTCACCTGAGTAGTGCAAATGAGTGTGCAGTTCTCTTGAAACTGTTGAAAGGACTGTGTTGTAGACTGGAGGTAGATGATGTCATCTCCCTCCCCCTGTTCAATTTTGACATAGATGGCCACTTTAACCCCTCTTTCAAACCAGTGGTCCTTTCTGTCCAAAATGTGGGCTTTTCTGTCTTCAAAAGAGTGGCCTTTATCTTTTAAATGGAGATGGACTGCTGAATCTAGTCCTGATGGGTTTGTTTTCCTATGTTGTACCATGCATTTATGAAATGATTGTTTTGTTTCCCCAATGTACAGATCTGCACATGGCTCACTGCATTGTACTGCATGTACCACATTGCTCAGTTTGTGTCTGGGTGTTTTATCCTTGGGGTGGGCAAGCTTCTGTCTTAATGTATTCTTGGGTTTGAAGTGTGCATGTATGTTGTGTTGGCTAAATTTAGCAAATAGCATACAAAACCAGGGAGGTTACAATGCTATGCACACAGCAGAATTCCTGGCAGCTTACAGTCGCTAGTTCAATTGGTGCACTAGTGCATCACAAGAGGGTGAACTAGCTTCACACCAACTGGTCTGCAGTGTTCTCAGAAGAAATGGGCTCATCTGGGACTTTTTTCCACTGCTCCACTGCTCCTCTGCCAATCGCATCTGGGCAGATCCAGCACTGGGTTCAGTTCCCCACCCAGAATGCAGCCAGCAGTTTCCCATCACCGAAATGCTGGTGTCTATCTATCTACTCTCAAGCAATGCTTTCGAACTGCTGGGTGGGCAGGAGTTAGGGACAAGAGACAGGAGCTCACCCTGTCCTGTGGAGCTAGACTCGAACCACTGGAGTGTTGGCAATTGTTCAGCACATCCAGCATAATTAAGCCTCAGCATCATCATGTCCCTAAAGTGGGACATATTCACCATTTGTGAGGAAATGGACAAATTATACTACCTTATTTGGGGACAGAATTTCTCTTGTGGAGGATATATGAATTTTCACTTTATATACTAATTATCAGCATAAGTACAGAAAACTCAACTCTCTTATGCATTTTTGATCCACAGAATATATTCTTCAGCTCTTTTTCCCATCATGTGGGAGCTATTTATCTTCACTCATGCAGTTTGGTCATGTGCAGCATATTTAAACAGAAGTAAGTCCTTCATAATTCAATGGGATTTACTTGCTAGCAAACACAGTTAGAATCTCACCCTTAAAAATCCCCCCAAAGTGCAGGAACTTCTCCCACATGACTAGCAGAATATCTGAAAAATAAATTTTACAGAGAAAAATGTTAAAGGAGTCAATCTGCATTTAAGCCAAATGCTTAACTGAGAACTAATATTAAAGATTGCATGATATATCATTACAAAATCAGGAAAAAAAATGCTTGTGGAAATTAGTATTAAGTGAATGAATTGATGTGATTATTTTTTAGAGGTTGTCACAGTTTATATGTTCATAGGCAAAATGTAGGACTCTGTAAAAGCCATAAAATATGGAGAAAGGATTCCAAGCTTATTATTTCTTATAGTCATTTGAAATATAAAAATGATTGATAATAATGATAGGAGTGATGGTGGCTAAGCCCATTCAGAATTATCAGTTCACTGTCTGAGTACTCCCAAAATTGGAATGATGTAAATCAAGGTTAATATCATATACAGTCTTGAAATAGCAGTTGGATGTGGCAATTAGACATCTTAAATCACTGAAATTGCAGCATCATAGATCCATTCTCCAGAAGAGCAAAGCATTTCAACACTGCAGATTCATTTAACCACTCTCTTTCATAATAATTAATCATTTCATCAATCATTTGGCTCAATTTGGGAAATGCCTTTCCCAGATGTTTGGGTAATATTCCAGGATCTAACACTTCCTTCCCTCATCTTCTTACAAGAAGAACACAAATGTAATGCTTCATAGTTTTAGCAGTTTGAATACATTAATGCAGACTTCACCAACTTGATATTTTTTTTGCATAAATTGCATCACTCCCAGATCTCCATCCATGAAGATCTCATTCTTGTATTTATATTTGTGGTACTGTTGTATAGGTGATCCATCATTGTCCATAAGGCACTATTGGTCTACTAAATTCCATCTCAGCGCCCAAACACTTATGACAAAAGGTATCTTTACTTTGTTCTGTGAAGGGTCACTACAGTTTTAGAAACCTTGTCAAAAGTTATCATCAGAATCTCCTCCTTATATTGGAAAAGAAAAATTAAAAGTGGCACCAAATGAATATCCAATTCAACAGTCTTGGAACTATCTGATATGCTAGACAAGGGAAGTTGAAGGATAAACTAAGTTCATCAGCCGTTCCTCTTGAGAGAGGAAAAGGAAAAATAAGAGAATTGGAATTTCAATTTTGGAAATTTGCTAGATATACAGCAGGACCCAAGACTGAACTGAGATATTTTCAGATAAACTGGTTACACCAATAGAATTCACCAGAAGGAGGTTGGATTTATGGACTTGTCATCTAAAACCTTTTTATGCTACCTAATCTGCTGGATGGTTAAAAATGAGGTAAGGACCTGGTTTGTGGAGGCAATAAGCTGACTTTGTATAAAATAGAACACCACTTGGGGGGGCCAAAAAGCCTACTAAGCAGGTATATACAAAAGTATGAAGGCTATTGCTTAAAAGCATTGTAAGCCACCCTGAGTCTCCGGAAAAGGGCAGCATATAAATCAAACTAATAAATAATAAATAAATAAGTAAGGAATATGTAAATTTCTTTCTTTCTGTCTTTCTTTCTTTCTTTCTTTCTTTCTTTCTTTCTTTCATAGGAATTGTTCGTATAAAGGGCATAGAAATAGAATACAGAAAAGGTTCTTGGGCAAAAGGGTTTTCTTATAATGGTTAAAGGAATTGCTGGCAAACTGAAACAAGTAGGAATTTCTGGTAGATTTACAGGAATTGTGAATTCTGAGTCCATTCAAGCAAATTCAGGATTCATCTCAACCAAGGCAAAAATCCTCTGGGTTGCTCCAAGACAAAACTGTCTAATATTTGTGAGGGATTCAGGGGCCTGGAAGGCTAGAAAGGGTATGAAAATTATTGGTTTCTTTACACAATTTATACCCTACCCAACTTAAAGCATCAGACTGATATTTCAGAGCAACAAGTTCCTGCATATCTTCACCAATTGGTGCAAGCTTCTTAGAGATGGAAATGCAGAGAATTTGATAGACTGAATAATGGAAGATTCCAAAGAAATGATAGCAAAACGCCTTCATGCTCAAGTGGTGAAAATAAAGTCATCCTCAAGTTGACTTTAATTCCTGATGGCTACAAAGACAAAAGTTTTCTTGGCAGCACCATTGAGACAGTTCACCATTTAATTTTGCAGAATTATTTTGTGCTCTAACTTGTGCTTTAAAGTCTTAGCCTACAGCTCTAGAATTTCCTAGAGATCTCCCTTCCACATACTAACCAGAGCCAATCTTACTTGGCTTCCGAGACAAAACACATTGACCAGATGTTGCCACCTGCTGAGGCAAATGTGGGTTTTGCCAGCAATTTATAATAGGGGCACACAGAGTGTCTCTTTCCATGTACCTGGGAAATATAAATGAGGGGTGGGGGGAAGAATTGTATTTCTTTTCTGTTCACTAATGGAACTCCGTCAAGAAACATAGCAAATTATCCATGGGGAGCAATCAAGATATTCCATATTTTAAAGGCTGTACTTGTACTACATGGTAAACATATATTCTGTAATAAACAATTGCATGTATATTCTCAATAAATTGAAACTTTATCAAGGATAAAGTTTTCTGAAAGTCTGATGCTATCCATTCAACACAAGGCAAATCTTAAAATTATTGTGCATTCTCAGATTTCCTAGCCTTGCCACCTGTCCATTTAATATTTTTTTTAAGATTCTTATTAGACTCCTGTCTTGAGACAAATTAGCCACCAAAACAAACAAGGCAAAAAACCAGGATTGGGAAGTAAATGT
>NW_027256886.1:56353397-56358397 GCF_029215685.1 Pituophis catenifer annectens | reverse complement strand
AGTCCCTCAGAGCTGGCAAGCCAAGACTCCAGGACTGGCAGTCCTGGTACATGTTGGGGGCATCATGTAGGGGAGGCTAGCTTAAAACCACTTGGCCAAGTTTTTTGAGATAAATCGTTCTGCGCCTTGGCTGGCTCTGCCCAGGATGTTGTTTGAACTGGATTTTTGTTTGGATTAAGGGCTAGAGAAATCTCAGAAAATGCAGTGGGAGGAAAAGTGCCCCATCCTCTACCTTTGCAGCTTTGGGGTCCAACAAGCCATATTCCTCATATAGGAAGGAAGGACTCACTGGAGAAGAGCCTAATGCTGGGAAAGATTGAGAATGGGACGACAGAGAATGAGGTGGCTGGATGGAGTCACTGAAGCAGTAGGCATGAGCTTAAATGGACTCCAGAAGATGGTAGAGGACAGGAAGGCCTGGAGGAATGTTGTCCATGGGGTCACGATGGATCGGACACGACTTTGCAACTAACAACAGCAAGCTATATTCCGCTGAGGTTGAATCCACCAACGGGTTTGAAACCAAACCAGGAAAAAGGGATTGCGATACAGGTAGTCCTCGATTTACAACAGTTCGTTTAGTGACCATTCAAAGTTACAACAGCAGTGGAAAAAGTGATTCATGACTGTTTTTCACACTTATGACCATTGCAGCATCCCCCATGGTCACGGGTTCAAAATTCAGTGGCTTGGCAAGTGACTCATATTTATGATGGCTGCAGTGCCCTGTGGTCAACTGATCACTTTCGTGACCTCCTGACAAGCGAAGTCAATGGGGAAGCCTGATTCACTTAACAACTGTGCTACTAACTGAACAACTGCAGTGATTCACTTAACAACCGGGGCAAGAAAGATCCTAAAATGGGGCAAAATTCACTTAACAAATCTCTCACAGAGATTTGGGGGCTGGTTTGTGATCGTAAATCCAGGACTACCTGTATTTCTGTGATGTGATAAGAAGCTGGAATTGCCTGCAGCTAGAAAACTAGCTCATGAGGAAACAAGAAGGTCATGTTTAACCCTTTCTCCTCTACTAGCCCTTTAGCCACTGGATTTGCTTACCCTACTTCACGGCTTAGAAACTTTTGTTGGCTAGGCTAGGCTATATGTAATGAATTGTGCTAGCTGACAGCTGCACTATTCCCTCCCCCCCCCTCTTAACATAAAGTATGTTAACTCTACTTTAGGGCATACTTGTTATAGTTTCCCATTTCAACAATGACAGAAAACCATGTCCCCACTTTCGGGCAACTGGCATCAGATATAATTCTAGAGGCTACAAAAGACTGCATCGATGTTTCAAACTCAATTTGTAGAAATCAGTGCAATCCAAATAACCTCTGGTTAATCAGATGCATTTACTCCAGGAAATGTGTAACTGCCAGGCTAGAAAACTGGGAGACTTGTCAGTTCTAATCCTGCTTTAGGCACAAAGCCGGCTGGGTGACCTTGGGCTGGTCACCCTAACTCTTTCTCATTCCTAGGGAAGGAGGCAATGGCAAGCTACTTTTGAAATCGATGCCAGAAAACTGTAGAGAGGCAGTAACCACAAGTCAAGGCTGACTTGAAGGCACATTTGTATCCTTTGCTAGTGCCCATATGACTTTGATTGGGCTAGCAAGCTTTCCAGAGCTGTCGTTGCTTCTCCCTCCCTCCCTTTCAGTTTCTGGAAACAGTGAAATGTCTCTGAAATCACACTTTGCGTGCTGCCATGGGAACAGCCATTAATAGACCTATCCTCTTTGAATTACTCCAATCCTTTCTGTAGTTGTTGCTTAAGAACTAATGATAGCAGTGGATACGGAATTATGGTAATACGGTCCACAGTTAAAGCTAAACTCTTGTACTCACTGAAATGAAAGGGACCGGTATGAGACTTGGTGGGATTTTGCTCGTGTATTCCAGGGCTTTATATCCAGATACACTTAATACATGTCACATCAAGCACATTGAAATTTACTTTGGAGTTAACTGATCTTCCCAATGCCTTTCAAAAGTCCTGGGGCAACTGGCAATCTCTCTAGAAATTCTGGAATCCAAGGATCAGAGACTGAAGAAGGCTCAAATAAAAAGTTGTTTGGTTTGTCTTCCTGAACCTATTTAGGAAGTAATTATTCATTCTAGCAAATCCTTCCCGACTGGGTGCCTTCCAAATGTATTAGTCTATAACTCGCAGCATCTGTGGCAGGAACTAAATAGTGCCAATGGGAGCTGTTGCCCAACATATCGAGAGGGATTAAAAAAAAAAAGACAACCAAAAAATGAGGTTCTGGTTCAGGCCTTCCAGAGAGGGAGAGAAAATCCTGAAGAGCCACTGACTGAGTGGGAGACAGCTTCTGATGTTCATTACCATGCTACTCATAACCTTACAATCTTTACCAATGAATACATCCACAACTTCTTGCATATTTCCTGACAATACCAACATTGCATATATAGGCCTTCCTTTGAATAAACAAATCCCTCAAGGAGAAAACATGTACTGCTCTAATCCCTTGGATACAAAAGGCCTCTTCTGTAGTTTTTCTAGAGGTTAAAAAAACAACCCAAAGGACTGATAAAAGAAATCATGCAACTTCCCTTCACCTAATGCAGGCATTTTCTTTCAGAACAAACCATAATTGACTTCCATGGGATGTTGGCTGTTTTGACTTGTTTGTTTGTTTGTTTCCTGCCTTTATTATTTGTATAAATAACTCAAGGCAGCATACATATCCAACACACCATTCTCCTATTTTCCACACAACAATCCTGTGAGGTGGGTTAATATATAACATTTTTTAACACCACCTGGGCATTGTACAGATGATATAAAACCGGTTTTCATTAATGTAAGCATAAAAATAATTGGTTTCTAATGAAATCTTGCCTCAGTGGTATCTATCTATTTATCTATCTATTTATGTCCACACAGAAATGCCATTTTACTTTCTACAAATAGAAAACAATGGTATCTTTCAAAATAGGCCAAACCACATGGCCATTTGAGCTCAGGAGAGGGTCGGCAGGGAAAATTTTATTTACTTATTCATTTGAAACATTTGTATAGCTGATGTATGAATTTCAGATTCTAATACCATGCAGTTAAATTGTCATTGGGGTAAAGTAGAAATAATGCCCCTTTTCCCTAATACTGTGTTTTATTCATCAAAAAGTGGCAATAAGTATCTAGGACTTCTATGAGATGTAACTTGCTGGAGTCAAACTGGAAAAATCTGCTTTGGTCGCTTAAAAATAATTTATGCATGTAGGTGTGTGTGTGTGTGTGTGTGTGTGTGTGTGTGTGTGTAACTGGATTCAAAGTGTGGCTGTAAAGGGCTCTTAGCCATGATCACTACAGTATAGCAGAGCAATTCTTAAAGCATCTTCAAGCATAAGCCAGGCACTGTTGAGGAGATGTAAAGCCACTTCTCACTATTATGCCATCAGCACACCAACAGCTAGATGGATCAAGAAGATGCTAGAAATCACTTGTTGGGTTCTTGCTTTGCTCCCATTACTTGCATTACCAAGGCATTCTTTTTCAATATAACTCATGACCTTGCATTTAAAAGTGTGGTGCATTTATTGTATCGCGGGGTGTTGACCACAAAAGGTTCACTAGCTTGAGAAGTTTGAATGTCACTCGACTACTTCCATGAATATGGAAAAATAAACCTGGGCCATGGTGCTCTCCAAGTAAGTTAGGATAAGAATGTCCCATATAACAAAAGAACATATTTTGTTTATCTGACCATGACAATTTGCACAGTGAAAGTCTTGAAACTATAAAGAACTCAGAAGTAATTAACAAGATTGCTGTATTTGTGAGGTATTTTAAATCATGGTCCACAAACCATAGCTAATGTGAAACCTAATACATGATACTTGTTAGGATGCCTTGGCCCACACCTCACATTAGGATTTAGGATGGGTTCCAGTGATACACTGAATCACAAAAGAGTTGGCCACATTTTATCCCAAAGTATTCAATGTATCATACAACCTACCCATCCCCAAATAATAGAAGTCTTCATTTTTTTCTATTTTTCTACTTTCTTTTCCTTCCTTCCTCCCCCCCCTCCCCCCCTTCTCTCTTTTCACCCAGAATCACAGTGTTTGAGCAGGGAAGCTATATAGGTATTTTAAAATTATTTTTAAATAAGAGCTCAGATGATCATGGTCACCAATAGTAGAATCACAGCTATTACTCTTTATTTGTATTACCTTAGTATGTTATGCAAATACAGGCACTGTTGATCCCATTTCCATCACCTCCCAAAGATTTCAAGATCCTTCATTTATCTTTCCAAGGAGACAGGATGTGACTGCTTTAAGGATATCTAATGAGCTACAGGACTGAACAGAGTCCACGCATGAATTGCCCACACATGAATTGGTGTGGCTCAGGGCAACCTGTGGTTAGACCAGAGCAAGAATGGTGTAATGCTACTTTGCTCTCAGTTCCAGACCACACCACAGTACCTAAAAATTGTCCCTGCATGTAGTACATTAGAAGAAAGAGGTATGCTAAACTTCTTTTTTTTTTTCTGGATGAGTCAAGTTTATGTCTGCAAACAGTTTTGTCTTACTCAGATTTAAATCACAAGGAAGGATTTTCTACACATGCAATCAAAAATATTGTAGATAATGCTTTAATTCATTTCTACCACCTTTTAATAGCTGACAAAGGGCAAAAGTGTTGTGTTGACAACCAAAACCAAGCACAAGATCAGTAGTGAAGTGATAGTGAAGGCTTTGTATTAACCTGGTTGATCTCACCTATATCCTTTCTAAAGTACCAATGAAAACCGGCCCCTTCCCCATCTTCAGATTCCTCCATCTCCAGTTCAGCTAGCACAGATGTTGCTGAGCTACAAATCCTGCTACTCTGGAAGCTCATGTTCAAGAACATTTGGGATAGAGGGGAGGGCAGAGACTTTCCACTTCTAGTTGTGTCAGAGAGGGAATATCAACACTTTCCCACTTCTGCACAAGTAAAAAGGGCAGCATCCTGTCAT